>NC_057946.1:33952007-34157007 GCF_018555375.3 Anguilla rostrata | reverse complement strand
ACTAATGTAATTCAGAGGATACCCTCTGGCTATGGTCCCTTCATTAAAAAGGGGCTCCTGGAAGTATAACCAATCCACCAATCTACTTACCTACCTTCTTCCTACCAACATACTCTGTGATTGGTGGAGCTCCTCTGGTTTCCATTCAAAAAATGATGTCAACTTCCCTAATAATCTCCTCCCAATTCATGAACGACTTTTTCCTCTTTTTGCCACCCAGACCTTATTCAATCCCAACAAAACTGTGGTGAAGATGTTCCTGGTGACCTACAACTTTGAGGACATGCCCGTCAATCACGTGACCTTCCTGCGTCATCGAATCTTCCTGGTGCCCGTTGGGGAGGTGGAAGGGGAGAGGCAAGGGGAGGGGCCAGAAGACAGGGCCACAGACAGGAAGAAAATTCTCTGCTACCTGATACACCTCAGGTAATGCTTCCTGTTTGCAAGCTGTCAATACCTGGTTCATTGCCCTGTAACTTTTTATTTAGTTTAACTTAAAAATGACTGCTAGTGCAGAGACCTAGGCCTATATAAATTAATTTCTTTGGAGTGCTGCTGTTGCTATTTGGAATTACCAAGCCTGCAGTGAATTGTTGACCATTCACATTGTTTTAGATTAGATTTTTTAACCACTCTTATCAACTCTACAGATTCCAGAGCTCCAAATCTGGAAAAATCTACTTGCACAATGATATCCGGCTGCTATTCTCCCGAAAATCCATTGAGGTGGACACGGGGATCCCCTATGAGCTGAAATCCTACACCGAGGTGCCAAGAAACCCCAAATACTCCCCCCGAGTCTGATGCTCTCTTCGCACGATGCCCCCTGGTGGTCAAACCCCATGGTGGGTACAGGTAACAGACTGCTCAAACCAGAGGAAGTGAAACCAAGGACAAAACGAGAAATGTGAAACGGGACTGTTTATAAATTCAGGGTCAACTTGCATGCCTTGTGACGACAAAAAAAGAAGAAAAAAATAGTTCTCTTCTAGTGCTGTGTTTCACTTCAAAACTCTTCCCTTCGTTCTGTCTGTGCAACTCCACCCAGCCCCAGTGGACCAATTCCACGTCTACAGCATACATCGGTGACCAATGACAGAGCTTCTCTCACCTCCCATTGATCTACCTGTGGGAGAATAGCAAACATATTTATGACAAGGAAACTGAAGTAGAAAAATCTTCCCGATTGCTAACAAGTTGTCAGCCAGGCAACTTCACTGTTGTACAAGTGTGTGTATCACCAAATGTTTGGTGTGTGTGAGGATGGGGAGATCTCTCCCCTGATCATACGAATGAGGATGAGGGTCAGAGTTCGAATACACAGTTATGTCACCTTCTTTGGGCTTACAGAAGATTCCGGATAGAGCGAGGTCATGGATGAACATGTTGCTCCACCTGACTGTCTCGACAGACTGAACCACTGTTTATATAAGGAGAGGGTGGAGAGAGGCGGGGTGGAACGGACCACTTGTACCCCTGGGTAGCCATTTGCAATCTCTTGCCCTCACCCATCGCCATGGCGCCAACAGGCTGAAGAGCACTCATGAACAGAGCGTTGTATTACCGCTCAGAGTTTAAGGGGGAAACGGTGGTCGTGTTTAATTTATTTGCAGATGTCTTAAAGCAATATGCTGCGGTTAGTGCGATTTATTTTAGCTCCACTCCAGCTTTGTTCCACCAGTGATGTTGTAGAGAGGACAGGGTTGTGAGGGAGGGAGGTGGGGATTGGGGGGGGGAGGAGGTGGTAGTTGGGGTATTTAATAAGATAAGCATATGTATATTAAAAGCAAAAACTCAATGGCTCACAAGTAACACAGGTGACTGGCAACTGCTGAAATATCAGCATACAGTCTTCACACTAATTCCTTTTAACTTGATTATCTTTATGTTTTCTTTATACATACGTGGAATCATGTAAGGAAGAAACGTCAGGTTTTCACAGGCGCCTTTCAAATTGCGTATTTGCAGAATTCCGAAATTCAGGAACTTAAATCAATCAGTTGGGATGCCGAGACGAGATTTCAAACTGAACACGCCAGCCTTGGGAACTATCGGGAACAGCTGCCATGAAAGAACCTCTCCCCAGACAGAAAGAACCTCTTCAGTTCCCCAGACAGTGAGGATCAAAATCTCGATTAACTGTTTGCTCCAAAGCCAGATGTGCAGTTTTCACAAAATATAACTGGGGGGGTGGGGTGGGGGGGGGGTGGCCTGAACTTTAAAAAGGGACCTAGTCTATTTTGACTGGCAGCTTGATAAAGACCAAATGCTTCTGCTTCTGTTCCAATTTTCAGCACAACCTTTAAATGATTAGGATATTTTTGGCCACAGACTAAATGTTTTCAAGCAAAGCTTCCATTCAGTTGAATCACGCAGAAGAATTTTACACTTTCTTTTGTAACTCGATCATTTTTTTTTTTTTTTTTTTTTAGAGAATGAGTCATTTTAAATTGATAGTTATATTCCAAGAAGACCTTGCAATTATGTGGTATAGGTATACTTATATCCGAATAAAAGTATAGCACAATGAAATAAGAGACCAAAGAAGCTAACATTTTTTGTAAGAGTTTGTGGGTACAGAGGAGATTTCAGATTACTTGCTGTCAACACAGGATGTGGCTTAATGATTGATTAATCAATGCGATTTACAGTCAAGTCTAGGCTTGTGGCAAGACTGACCGAGCTTCTGGGAACAGGATTAAATGGTGTACAGAGGAGGATGACAGAGGATGACAATGGAATTCATATTTGATTCTGATAATCAGAAATGTAGTGGAATTTTCTAAATGTATGCTTAGCTCTGGAAAGAGTTTACAAAAAGCACAGTATCCTTTAGGATGTTAACATCCCCCATTTGGCTTAGAATTGTTTCAGTACAGTTGACAGGCTATACCCTTTCCTTAATTGAAATCAAGAGGTACTATTGCACTGTATGGAATTAAAATGACAAGCAGCACAGAAGTTGTGTCGTGACATTGTATATCTAAGGACTTTTAGCTTTTAGTTTTTGCTGTGGATAAATATTAGGTAATTCATCAAGCGTAACCATTCAGGAACTCATTGTGCCCCACCTCCCCCCTCCCCACCCTATTTTGATGTAACAATTTTGAAGTGAAATGGAAGAAAAACTACTGTGAGCTTCTATCGTTTTCCGATTTGAACCAGGGCACAGTGTGCTTTCGAAGCAATATGAGCACAAGTGGTTCATTCATGTCCTGCACGAAGCCCGATGTGCAGGTGCCAGAGCAGCCGTTTAAAAAATTAGCACAGTAATACCCCAGTGTGAGCTGGGAAAACCTGTCGAACCCCTGTTAAGTGTGCGAAACCCTGATCGCATCTCACAGGCTGTGTTCACATCGCCTGCGTCGAGACCCGAATCTGTGCCCTAGCGACCAGCAGCCCAGCTGCAGAATCTGTACAAACCTGGCACAGGTTCCCCTGAAATCTGCACGTCCTGAATGCAAGGCCTTAGTCCCTCTGCCACCCACCCCAACTGCTCCTTTTTAACATTTTGCGTTCTCTGATAGGGAACAAAAACCTGTGTTACTTTGAGGCCTTGGGTTAACACTGAACCGAGGGTAAACACCTGCAGCTGGTCTCTCCGTGTATGAAATAAAAGGAATGAAATGGAAAATGCTCTGTCTCGCGTGTGGTCTGTAAACCCTTCGAGGGAACACCAAGAGAACAAGAAACGACCGGAGCGCACCCCCCCCACCAACACCCCCCAGCTGGGGGGGGGGGGGTAAGTTCAGTGACACATCCCCTGCCTCACATGCAGCAGATTATGTGCATGTATGTTTCATGGGAAGATTTGAACCAGAGTGCCTGTAAGCGTTCCAGAAAGGCATCGCCTCCATGAATGATAGATGGGGAGGAGGAATGAGCAGGACTGGACCGCTTCGCGCTAAGAGTGGTCCTGGGGGGAGGACTCGCCCTGATCACTGATGAGACCCAGATACGGGAGTCCTGACATGAGAAACTGACAGCTGTGGTTAAATATTAATACAACACACTTCTATTTTAAAAGTAAATGTAAAGTAAAGGGTGAGAGGGGAGGTTGGGGGGGGGTTGTAGATTATTTAATTACGCCCATGCAAATAGTGCTTCTGGCTGTTATCATGTAAATTGCTATATTAAAGCAATTACACTTGAGCTTGATGTACTGCACTGGAATTAAGCCATCTTGAAAGGAATCTGTTGATATGTTTGTTGGAAGCGTCCACTGTGAAATTATGGTTTGAGCCAATTCCAGTGGCAGAGCCAGGAATTCTTCCCTAGAGTAGCTAAGGGAGAGCTAGGTCAGTACATGGAGGTGATGCTGACTTTTTTATTGTAAAATGCAAAGCAAATACTTGTAGGGGTGGGGCTGTGCCAGTGCTAAGCAGATTTGTGACCGGCTATTGGCCACAGCTTGCCCCCACCTTGCAGTGCCCCTGGCTGATTGGCTAGCTGAATAAGTTCAACACTGCACTCCTCTCTTCTGTAACATGAGCAAAGTAGGGTAATTAACCTGAGAATCCGACTGTCCCTCACACAGGTCACATGGGAGCTGGTGTTAATGCACAGAATAGCTTTACAGGTCATCCACTACAAGAATATACCTACCTACCCCTGGGGTAGTTTTCTGTGTTCACTCCCATTAATCAACAACCGTTCCAGTTCCAATCAACTGGGTGAGGTTATTTAACTTTAATCAACTGCTTTATCTGATCAATTTACTCTGCTGATCCTCAGAAACTTGGTAAAGTAATGAGTTTAGGATGACCTTAATGGGCCATCAAAATGATAATACTGTATCTGTCCAGATGGAAATATGTCAGACAAGGAGAAGACATTGTATAGCTGTTTATCTTTATAGATATTCAAAGAACAACATTGATCATTTTGGACGGATATAAAATGATGGTTGGACATTTATGTAGAGGAGAGGGACTCGCCACATATTTCTTGTACTGTCACGACTGTACCTGCTGTGGTGTATTCTCTATGAATTATAAAAAGGCTATTCATTATGGTATTTCTGACATGGCATGATATATCCTATTGCATGAGGAGCATACAGAAATTGTGTATGGGTTGTACTCGGATGCGCCCTCCTGTGGCTAAAATAAATACAACAACAGGAAAGGTTTGAACAAGGGTTTTCAAGCTCAGTCCTGGGGACCCACTGTACATGCAGGTTTTTGTTACCCCCATTCTCTTGAGCAATTCAGTTCATCGAAAAATGTCTTCATGTTCACCCATATAGTTCCCTTAAACTCATTTTCACAGCTGAGGTTCAGGGTTCATTGCCATTTGCTTTGGCCACAAATGGTGGGATCACTGACTAGCTGACCGGAACCATGGCCACAATAATGCTCCTTAGTTCTTAACATAGATTCATTAGATGCAAATGTTCAATCTCCATCACCCCTTTTTTTCTAACACAAAGATAAAATTATGTTCACCCACCCATTGCCAGGTCTAACATGGCCACAAATATTATGTCACAGATTTCAAAAGAAGAAAATGTCTTGTGCACTATGTTTCTGCAATGAAAAGGTGGTGGTTGCAGAAAGATATGAGCTGTTTTAAAATGAGCTGGTGAAAAATAATTTTTTTAAAATACACTTGTGGCAAAGATTATTAGTGGCAAATAAAAGTGTGTTCACAACATGTTGCAACTTCATATGAAAGCTGATGAAAATTGTTCAATATTTTCATCAGCATTCATATGAAGTAAGGAAGAAGACTGATTTAAACAAACACCCAAGTTGCATCATGTTGTGACTTTAAATTAAATTAGCTAGTACTCCTGGTAATTATTGAGATATTTCGAAAAAATGAATCATCAATCTGTGACAACCTACAGATAAAATATAACGAAACTACATATTTGTCTGTACAACATACCAAACGTAGTCACAACCGGAACCTTAAAAGTCCATTAATGTGTTGCACCGACGGAGGGGAAGTCTTTCGGACGGTATCAACCTTATGTTCTAGAAAAAAAACTCGAGGGTCAAGTTTAAATAAGCGGTGGAAAACAGACTTCATTCATTTTCTGAAACAAACTCAGCATAAGTAGTTCACTAATACAATTACGGTATGCTTCGGACAGTGTGCCGGACTGGCGGTGCTCTATTAAAGGTAAGGCAACTAGTGCTAGGTAGATAGTTGATGTTAGCAACATTTATTGGAGATTGCGTGTGCCGAACTAGTCATGCTCGTCCGTGTGCATTGGCGTTGCGCCTCTATGTGAATTCATACATTGATTCGCGGTTGGTACAACCATGGCTTAAGCTACTTGCTGTCACGACCGTGTACACTTCTGAGAACACAAAATTTACATTTATACCTTCTTTGGTTGTAGTTGTTGAGGCAGTACGCTACATTAGCTAATTATCTAGGTGTTGTAACTAGTCCTAGATGGCTGTTACCTAGCTCGTTTGCCAGTTGGCTGGTTTTGATGTTATGAAACCTAATGGGTTGTTTGAAAGCTAGTGCTTCCAATGTAGCTAACGGTGGAACATAAGATCTGTCACAATAGCCACCTGTACTGTAAGTAAATTAATCAACTTGCTAAAGTTTCCAATTTAACGTCAGTGTCTATCTAGTTAATCAAAAAAAAAAAAAAACACAAAACAAATTGGTCGTAACATATTGACAAGTGTTGGCAAGCCATCGCAGCATCCTGTCGCCTTCTGTAAAATATCAGCTCCAGGGCGTATCAGGTCTGGTCGTTGGGAAATCCATGATGACTGAGCTACGACCGGAAGTAACTATTAGTTAGTTAGTGTGTCCAGTTTTTTGTTTTCACCAATTACCCTGGCTAAATGAGCTAACTGGCTGTATACACCAACACTGATTCGCTTGTAGATTGCATCACAGTAAAGGTTCTATATAGGGACACAAGAACAGTCTTCAGCTGTCATTGATGCACTCCAGAAATGTAGCTAAAATTTTACATGGCATAAATGTTAGGGCTAATTTAGTAATTAAGGGTGGAAGTTGGTATGAGAACCGGAAACGGCTACGGCCCTCGTTGCCCACCTCTATGCGTTCAGTTCATGTTCCCTCCGCTGTGATCGGTTGTGTTGTGGTTGTGTGCAGCACTCGAGGCGAACCATCCCACCTCTGTGGACGGCTCCAGCCCAACAAAGATGGGCGTCCACCCTGCCCATGAACACCGTGGTGCTGTTTGTGCCCCAGCAAGAGGCCTGGGTGGTGGAGAGGATGGGTAAATTTCACCGCATTTTGGAGCCGGTAAATCACCGATCAACCGCCATTTTCCGCCTCACAGTCTGAGCTTGTGCGTCTAGTATGCTTTTCGATTGAATGATGTCAGTTTGATTTTTGTGTCTTGGGCAACAACAAAAAAATCACATGACTGTCCCATTACGCACGTTTCCGGAAAGTGCAGTTTGACTGGTTGATACTGTAAGTTGACTGCCCAAATAAAGTACGGCTCATTCAACAAAGGTGTCTGTAGATTTTTATGTTAATTTCAATTTTCTCAGGGGTTGAATTTCCTCATTCCATTACTGGACAGAATTCGGTATGTTCAGAGCCTGAAAGAGATAGTCATCGATGTGCCCGAGCAGTCTGCGGTCTCTCTAGGTCAGTATTGCGTCTTTTCTCAGTTCTGCTGTATGTGATGGTGATAACAGTTTTGAGACTGACTGTTGTTTTTTTCCTTGCAGATAACGTTACGCTACAGATTGATGGAGTCCTGTATCTGAGAATATTGGACCCGTTTAAGGTATGTTGATGTCAGAGTTGGGGGCCATTTCCAAGTCGAGTCAAGTTCAGTCAATTCCTCATACCTCAAACTTGTCTTCCAGTGCATTTTTTAGTTTGTGATTTGAAGTTAATTCATGTAATTGATCACCGAATTGAAAACCAGCAGTTGTTGACCATCACCTTGTTTTATAAATATGCCACTATACTGTAGCATGGCAGTTGCAGAGCTGCTCAGAACTGGGACAGTATTCATTAAATATTTGTCCATAAGTTTGAGTCTGACTTACAAGTATAATGCGTTAAGAATTTCCTTCAAAAACCCAAGTTGGTGAGTCATTTGAAGTGATTTCTGAACTCCCTGAACAGTGTCTGTGTAGAAAAAAAGAAAATATTGCTTTCAGTTGTTAGTTAAGGAAAAATGTGGAATAGTTGATTTGTTGTAGAAGAAACATAGTCATTGCTTTGAATTGGTAGTGAAAGTTAGGGGCGTGCTGAGGGGCAGTGGGGGACTGATGGAGCTGTGTCCTCTCTCTCCAGGCAAGTTACGGGGTGGAGGACCCCGAATACGCCGTTACCCAGCTGGCCCAGACCACCATGCGGTCCGAGCTGGGGAAGCTCACCCTCGACAAAGTGTTCCGGGTGCGTGAGTCTGTTTACAGCACATTGCGGGGAAATCTGTCAATCATTTAATCAGTCAGTCAGTCAGTCAAATCAATCAGTCAATCAATCAATCAATCAATCAATACGTCAATCAGTCAATCAATCAACCTGCCATAGCAGCACTCAGAATGATATGGATAACAGTATCTTTATTTGTCATAACGCTTTTCCAGTAGCACAGTGCTAGGTGCTTCACACAGTACATGATGGACTAAAACAAACACGAGGTGTTTTTAATGTTGTAACAGGTCACTTTAAAGAGTGTGACTCAAAGCCACTGTTTTGTTGTCTTAAGATAAGTTGCTAAGTATCAGCAGAAAATGGTGACAAATAATGTACATAAAAGAACAGAAGCGGTGATTAAAAGAGTAACGACATTAGACAACAAAATAAGTTACAGGACACAGACAGGGGCCAGTGCAGCACAAGTCGACATATGGACACCCACACTCAGATGTTAAGGAAGAGTGAGGGATGAGACATATTTGGGTTTTATTTTTTCCTCCTGCTGCTGTGTTTTAGCTGTTGTCGTATTCAGGTCCACTGCCATGCAGTGTAGGCATAATGATCTGGTTTACCGGCCGCGCTATTGGCTGTTTGCTTGACATAGTGTTTCCTTGTGACACTCCTCTCCCGTTCTGTGTCCCCCCTCCAGGAGAGGGAGTCCCTCAACTCCAACATAGTGCACTCCATCAACCAGGCGTCCGACGATTGGGGGATCCGCTGCCTGCGCTACGAGATCAAGGACATCCACGTCCCGCCCCGCGTCAAGGAGTCCATGCAGATGCAGGTGAGTGGGCGTGGCCGAGGACACGGTGGCCAATGGGCACATTACTGCGTCACCAATGGACAATGGAGTCTTCTCTAATAGGAATGGGAACATAAGAACAGTCTATTCAGCTCATTTAGTTTTAGTTTTTTTGCAGGGGGGACATGTGGGGTTTGAGGACTTTATGAGTCAGTTTGGAAACCCTCACCCCTTCAGATGGCAGAGGGTATGTCCAGTGCAGTGGACTTGTAGGCCTTACCTGGTGTGCTTTGGTAGATGTTCTCTTCAGCCTATCAGACCGGGCCTACCCAGAGTTCTTTGCCGCTCACAATCAAAGCTGTTTTTGTTTCTGTAAATCGGCTTTGTGATGGTGTCTCTGTAAAAAAGCAGGACACAAAATCAGATTGAGTTGAATTGAATTGAATTTTAGCATCTCTTTTTGCGGGCTTTGGGTCAGTCTTTGGGGGGGGGGGGGGGTCTCTATCTGACGCCATGGGCTGACCATGTCTCTCCCCCTCTCCAGGTGGAGGCCGAGCGGAGAAAGAGAGCCACAGTCCTGGAGTCGGAGGGGAAGAGGGAGTCGGACATCAACGTGGCGGAGGGCAGGAAGCAGGCGCAGATCCTGGCCTCTGAAGGACAGAGGGCCGAGCAGATCAACAAAGCGGCAGGTACTGCAGTCAGGGTCAGGGGCGCACCCGCGTCCGAGCGGCCCTGTGGGTCGTTAGGGTCATTATGTAAGAGGATACGTAGAGCAGGTTGCCATCAGACCTGTCAATCATAGAAGTACTGAGCTTTTTTCCTGCCTGTATTCAGGGTCTTAATGTGCTATTATTCTTTCAACAGCTTAACTTTGGGGTTGGGCATAATTTTGATTTTCTATTACCCTTGTTAATTCGAATGGGATTTATGTCTGTTTTTTTTTTTTCTTTTTGAAAGAATCCTTCTTATTATCCTTTTGCGACCCGACTGTAAATGGCATTATACAAACGCAGATCAGTGTATTGGATCAGCTAGATTAATCAAAATATCAAATATAACAAAAGATATCCCACAAACAGGCAATATTTCCTGGCGATACGCCTCCCATCCATCCAATTTCAGTAACCCATGTTAATTCAGTGTGCTGTGCTGAGCCAGAGCCTAACCCGGAAGGAGTAGAGTGGAATACAGAGTCTCAGTCGATTTCGGGACACATGCAAGTACACGCACACGCACACACACAAGCCCAAGCACACACATACACATGGGACAGTTTAAATATGCCTATGGATGTTTATAGTTAAAATGTACTGTTACAAACTGTCGACCCCAGAGAAGACCAACGTGGACTGTAACACAAGGTTTACCTTTTCTGTTGTCTCAGGTGAAGCCAATGCTGTGTTAGCCAAAGCAGATGCGAAAGCCCAGGCCATCAAAGTGCTCTCTGAAGCTTTAGCGGAACAGGTAACGTTAAAGAAGCAGACGCACCTGTTTACATTGATGGTCTAATAACTACGGTACTGCATCCAGGCTTGGTTTACCTTAAATCAAGGTTAAAAAGGCAAAGAGGTTGGATAAACTCTGTTTTACCACTATGCACCATTAGCCTTAACGTTGAGGTACACATTTAAGTTCTAAATTTAGTTTTACACTTGTGTGTTATTCAGTGCCACGTTCATAATGTGGTAAAGCAGTTGCTTTTGAAGGTATATTGTGCAAAGGTATATGGCACTGGCTCCGTGTAGACTGTTGTCTGTGAGTTCCTTTTAACGGCGTGTTTGGGCCTTCACAGAACGGGAACGCCTCTGCCTCCCTCATCGTGGCTGAGCAGTACGTGGCCGCCTTCTCCGCCCTGGCCAAGGAGTCCAACACCATCCTGCTGCCCTCCAACACCGGCGACATCAGCAGCATGGTCACGCAGGTGAGCCTGGGCCGTCGACTGCGTCGCAGAACCAGCCTGGTTAAACGAGGTTCTGGAAAGCACAGTTAGGGGTCAGCTCCGGTTGGGTTTATCTTCTGTTCTAGGGGCTGTTCTACCCTGTTCCTGGAGATGCACTGTCCTCTAGGTTTTAATTTCAACCTGATTGTACCAACCAGCAGCTCAATGATATCTCTAGCTATTGAGTGGGATGTGCTTTGTTAGGGTTGGAATTAAAACCTACAGGATGGTAGACCTTCAGGATCCGGATTGGGAAGAATTTCTCTGTTCCATCAGTTTATGAAATTGAATTTTAAAAAATTTAATTTATTTTACATTTTTTAAATGGCTGTAGTGTTCCATGGGCATATTTTAATTTATAATAACATTTAAGTTAATTTGCTAATAATCGATATACTGTATATATTTGCTGGGGAAGATTTCTAAGCTCAGGATGTGTTGTTCTTTTGGACTGACCCCTACATTGTCCAGAGGGGGCGGCAGAGAGACAGGGGAGGACTGAGGACTGTCGCTCGCGGTAACCATGTCCCCCTCTGTCTCTCTGTCGCTCGCGGTAACCATGTCCCCCTCTGTCTCCGGTTCCTTTCAGGCCATGAGCATCTACGGCAGCCTGGCCAAGCAGTCGCGGACCCCGGTGGAGAGCGCCCCCGCTGGGGAGACGGTGCTGGAGGATAAGGCCTCACCGGAGGCAGACCCACAGCAGCCCACCAGCTCTCAGTAGAGCCCGCCGTCCGGAGATCCGGGGTGGGGCGGGTCGACAGACTCCTCCCCCTCCACCCACGGCCTTACGAGGGCACCACCCCTGCTCGGCTGCAGCCGGGCCACGAGAAAAAATGTTCTCTGGACTCCCAGCCCTTACCACGGAGGAGGGGAGGGGCCATGACCGGAGAAGGACAACAAATTGGGAGAGCTTTACTGACAGCAGACACCAGAGCCACCCCCCCCCCCCCATCATTACTCTCTAGTTTTGCTTGCTTGTTTATTTCTGTTATTTAATTTTGTTATGGCGCATATCCACATGTTCTCAGCACGATGACTTCTGGCTTCCATTTTGAGGCAGATACTCTGAACGACAGGAAGTACCATGGGGACAATTATCAGTGGTGCACACACGTGACATTCACCATTATGCACTGAATAGTGGTAGCGCATGGGTTTCATGTGCTAGATTAAGGCAGTAATGTATCACCCTCTCAAATAATGCTAATTTTTGTATATTTTCAGATTTTATCTGAGGAATAATGCCATAGTTCATACAGGTCTACGATGTGGTGCCACTTCTCAGCTCCTTTAAAAAAGAAAACTTTATCAACTCTGCAGGTGTTTTTGTATGTTGAGCCAATGCTTTCTCCATGTCTCATCTTAGGTGTTATTCTGCTGTGTCAATTAAAGACAATGAAGTAACATGTTCAGTAATGGTAAAAAAGATATTTTACAATTGTCTCTTATGTTTAATTTTGTTTTAAATCTCTCATTTAAAAAATAAATAAAATTTGTGTGCATCTTTTGATCCCTTGCAATATGTTTTCGCGTTGGTCTTTCAATTCAAGACTGAATAAGTAATAAACATACAAAGTATTTTCTTATAAATTCCTCATCCTATAACAGCCCCCTGTCTATTTTTGGTTCTTTTAAGTTTCTTTTGAACTGTTTACCATGGTAAGCAAAACAAAGGATGTGAGTGTGGGAATTAGCCTGTCTAAAATATTTGGGGAACAATATGTCAAATGTCATTTGGCAGTCTTAAAAAGAAGTGGTAAAATGTCAAAAATATTTCCAGAAATAAAAGAAATGTTGGTAAATGTGGTAAAATTGCATTGTTTTTCTCCTCATCTTTAATTTTATTTGGTGATTGCAAAGGCCATTTTAAATGTTAATCCTAATCTCACATGCAAAATGTGGGGGCAAAAAAAATACAGATCTCAGATAAAATATACCATCATATGAAATGATGTTATAAATATATAAAGTAATTGTTTGACCCAGGTCTGGTTGATCTTAATATATTAAATGAGAGAAGTCCAGAGACAATGAAAAATTCATCCACAGCCTGTAACTGAACATGGCCTGTTCCCACTCTTCCAAAACATTGTTCTTCAAACGCTGTAGAGATCTTGCCCTTGGGTAAAGATCGCACGTGACCTCTGTTTTATTTTGAGAGTAAGCGATGCGCTGGTGAATATGGACTTTTTTGTCAGGGTTAATATGTGTGAGATTTGAACAGAGGTTATGTGGTGATGTGCTGGTATGGTACTGGTTATGTATTTTCGCTTAAATGCAATCTATAATTTGTCATAACAATAAAAGCAAGACAAATTATTTTGATTTGATTGGTTTTATTGTATTGCTCGTTCTCTTGGTGGTGGGAGATGAGCTTTGCTTGTACGGAAATGTGGAAAATAATGTACCTTATTGCCAGCGTGCGTTTCACCGTTATGACACGAGGTGGCAGTCATCACGGGCATCCACCCCGCGAGCGCAGCGGAAGCTCTTCTTTCTGCTAGAGACGCACACATGTTACGTGTTGTGTTTCCGCCTCCTCGATACCGGACACGCGTTTCCGCCGAATGCTGTTGAATTAAGTGGTAAGCCCCCCATGCAGGAAGGCGGGGAGTGTAGTGCCAGGCAGGTTACCTGAAGCACCTGTCTGAGAGGGGGTGGTGTGTTCGCGCACCTATTCGCGACTGACCCTGTCTGCCTGAGGACGGAAACGCAACACGGCAAGGTCAGTACTAGCTTCTCTAAGGGTTGCGTTCGAACCAGAAACTTCCCAGGTAAGCTGACGTTATCTAGATAGCTAGCTGGACTCGTTTCCTATCCTAATAGTACGTGGGCTATGTAGTTTTTTTCTGTTTGTCTATTTTATCTCCAGTTTAGCAGTCTTTGTTATCAGATGAATTTTTCTTCGCTAAAGCGTGAATAAGGGTACAATGTGGGTAGCAGTTAGTTTGGAATGCTTATGGTTTATCTATCTACAGACCTAAACTAATATTACGTTGCACCATGTAGAAGTGGCTAGTTAACTTACATGTGTCATAAAATAGATGTACGTGTAACTTCCAGTGATTGCAGTTGAGAATGAATGAAGAGAACGGCCAGTTCTCCACACTCCTGTTTTGTATTAAGATGTATTAAGAAAAAATGCACGTGCATGAAAAGCCGTTGTTATGTGGGTTTCTGTTGAACACGTTGGTTGTTATTTAATGGTAAATTTTCAAAATTTCTCAGTTTCTGTGGATTTCAGTGTCACTCAAAGGTCAATGTTCATTCCTTTATGGAGAGCACATATTTATGGGTCAGCATATTTTGTGTACAAATAGAGACATTTTTCCAGCCGTCCCTGGCAGGATGAAGAGGCTCCCCATACTCGCGCTGCTCCTGTGGGTGTGCGCAGTGTTCTACGTGGGGATCTTCCTGTTCGTGGGTGGCTTCCTCCTGGTGCGGCTGGAGGTGAACCGGAGCAGCTCCTGCGATGACCTCCTGACCCCGGGGGACGAGGGGGCGCAGGACTTCTGTCGAGGGGAGCCCCGGTTCCGGAGGGCCGTGGTCCTGATCATCGACGCCCTGAAGATCGACTTCGCCCGCTTCGACGCCCGCAACTCCGCGCCCAAGCCCTATGAGAACAAGCTGCCCGTGCTGGAGGAAGTGATGTCGTCGCTGCCGGCCCACTCCAGGCTGTACACCTTCAGAGCCGACCCCCCGACCACCACCATGCAGCGCATCAAAGGCTTCACCACCGGCTCCCTGCCCACCTTCATCGACGTGGGTAACAACTTCGCCTCCAGTGCCATCCTGGAGGACAATCTGGTGCACCAGCTGGGCCAAGCCGGTGAGTGACGTTGGGGTCAAGAGTAGAGGGATGAAGTTCCAGGGTACACTTTGTCACAGATCCTATAGAGTGTCCAGATACTCTGCTCCTGTATGCTTCCGTCCTCTCCACTCCTTATGTAGAAGGTTCCTGTGGGTGACGGATGTTTTCACTGTACCATGTTGCAGTACACAATGCCCATTGCCGCACTGCTGTTCTTGCATATACAACTGAATTTACAGAAGAGGATTCAAATTTTTTTTTTCTTCTTTCGTCTTCAATGGCAGGGAATGTGAGCCTTCAATAGTAAGAGCACTGAACGTATCTGCTAGGTCTACATAATCTGTGCTCACGCAAGGGTCTAGTGTACATTGTGTCAGTCAAACAGGGGAGCCTTTGGAGAAGAGATCTTACTGTACCTGTGGTGCTCTGAGGTTATATTGCCCCCCTCCCCAGTCTGACTGCGCCCCCTCTCTCTGTGTTGTACAAAGGCAAGCGCGTGGTGTTCATGGGGGACGACACCTGGGAGAGCCTCTTCCCCAAGAAGTTCCACCGCTCTCTGCCCTTCCCTTCCTTCAATGTCAAAGACTTGCACACTGTGGACGACGGGATCCTGCAGCACCTGTACCCCACCAGTGAGTGTCAGCGCCCCCTGGTGGGAGCAGGGATGATCTGCAGCGCATGCGCAGGGTTAAGGGGAAGGAGCCCATATGCAGTTCAGCTAAAACGGCAGGATTGACTCAGTGCTGGAGACTTTTTAGACTAGACTATGGAGAAATTATGAGGCTTGACAAGCTGCTCTGGGCTAAATCACCTGTCATTATGTGCTACTATGTTTTGCTTTTCGAATGACTCTGAGATTAGAATACTTTTTTCATTTATTTATTATTTTATACTACAAACCCTTTTGTATGCTGTGCCCTTCAGGTTCAGAAACAAGCATGAAATGGCTTATTTTGAAAAGTAGCTTAATGGTAGCTCTTTCCACTCTGTGTATTAAAAAGCTGTTTGTGTGTCACTATGGCCAATAAGGAAGATATTTATGAACCCAGAACAAAGAGGGTTGTCACCTGTGCAAAGCGGCAGTTTTCATCTCGTCTCATTGCCTATATCTATAGTAAGGGCAGTGTTGCTGCCACACTCTGTAGTAAAAGTTCTGTAGAAAAGATATGAAAAGATGCTATTTATGCTAATACCAGGAATAGTTTATTCCTCCATTCCTCTGTCAACCTGTGGTAATGTGATGCGAGCCATGACATGTTGGGTGGCGAGATGGAAGGTTCCAGAAAGGTGTGGGTTCGGATGTACTGCGTTGGAAAGAACCGTGCTGAAGTTGGTCTTTTGTGTTTTTTTTGTCAGTAGGAATGCTAATGTATTCCTGTGTTTACCCTACATTTGTGTTTGGGCCTTCGTCAGAGAGCTTAACGAGAGGCTTTGGGCTGAGTGGACCGTGTCCATTAGCATGACACTAGAGCTGTGTGTCAAACGGCAACAGAAATTCCCTGAGCTGTAGTACTTTATACCCGCAGCTCTGTTTATGCTGCATGTTAATGATTCACATTTACATTCAGGCATTTAGCCAATGCTCTATCTTATCCAGTGTACTAGTGCTTCCAATTAGGCTAGAAGGACAGTGCTAACTCTCAAACACATTTGAGTGAGTTACAGAGGCGAGCCAGTCCATGGAGTCAAGTTATGCTGCATGTAGAGTTAAGCTAATTGATTTAATTTGAATCGAATGAAGACGTGCGGCTGGTAAGCCATACAGCGGTTTTTAGTTTGTGAGCGACTGACCTGTTACTAGCCTTCCTCTTTCTGAACCATTCGTGTGCACTATCATACATCACTGTCTCCTCATATCAGCATCTTTCTGTCGTCTCTCTCTCTCTCTCTCTCTCTCTCTCTGTCTCTTTCTCCTCCCTCTCTCTCTCTCTCTCTGCAGTGGAGGGCAGTGACTGGGATGTGATAATTGCTCACTTCCTGGGTGTGGATCACTGCGGACACCGTTTTGGGCCAGATCATCCTGCAATGGCTGACAAGCTCACCCAAATGGACGAGGTCATCAGGTCAGTCTAACCTTCCTCTCCTCCAGGTTTTCCAATGCAATGGGCTGTGTATGTCTCTGTGTCTGTGATTGGGCAGTACTGGGTATGTGCCTGCAGTATCTGCTTCTGTGATTGGGCAGTGCTGTGTATGTGCCTGCAGTATCTGCTTCTGTGATTGGGCATTGCTCTGTATGTGTCTGCAGTGTCTACATCTGTGATTGGGCAGTTCTGTGTATGTGCGTGAAGTGTCTGGATGTGTGATTGGGCAGTACATTGTATGTGCCTGCAGTGTCTGCATCTGTAATTGGGTGGTTCTTTGTATGTACTTGCAGTGTCTGGGCCTGTGGTTGGTCACTGCTCTGTATGTGCCTGCAGTGTCTGGATCTGTGATTGGGCTTCATTGCCTTTCAGGTTTTGCAGTGTCATTTCAGGCATTATTGTTACTCCATTGGTATTCAAGTGATGCCCCATTTCCTCATTCTCTCCCTCATTGTCAGTCTCTTTTTATCTCCCTTCTTCCTTTATTGTCATCTTCCTTTATCTCCACCCCTTTTGTTCTTTAACTTTTGGTCTCTTTCTCTGACCAATGAAGGAAAATTCTGACAAACGTTTGTAATATATGCTTTTTTCATTATGTGTGTTTTTTTAAACACCATGCCCTTGGTTTAATGAAATGTGAAAGTGTGGATTAAAATCTCTGTGCCTTTCTCTCTCTCTCTCTCTCTCTCTCTCTGTCTTTCTCCCTCGCCCTCCGCTCCAGGTCTGTGATTGGTCGCCTGGAGAACGACACGCTGCTGGTGGTCATGGGGGATCACGGGATGACGGACACCGGCGATCACGGGGGCGAGAGCCTGAAGGAGACGGACGCCGCCCTCTTCCTCTACAGCCCCGCCCCCACCTTCCCCGCCCCTGGAGCGCAGGTGGGCAGCGCCGGGTGTCCCGGGACCTTCCCTGGAAACGCGCGTATTCGCCATCGAGCATCAGTCCCGTTGGGCTCGATTGGGCCTGCACTGCGGATTATGTCACATTCTTAACATGGACGTTTATGTAGATGATTTAATCCAGATAATCTCTGGGCTGTACTGTGCCCCCATTTGCTCCTGAAAGTTGATGTATGCTAGCTAGAAAAATCATTTAGGAGCGCTGCTTATAGGGATGCATTACATTTTTTCAGCTTAGGAATGTATGTGCTCCTTGCAAAAGAATGCTCGCGTAAAGCCCAGGATCTTATCTAGAGTTGGACTTTCGTGACGTTGCACATACAGTCACTAGTCTGGGAATGTGGTTTACCTGCATTGCTGCTCACATCACTGTGGCGGATACACTTACGTTTTCTCTCATCGTAAAAATTGCTTTGGATTAGAATGCTAAGTGCACGTAGTGTAATGTAATTCATTTGGTCTATTTATCCAGCTGTATATTTTAATGAAGCCATTCAGGTTATATACCTCACAGCAGCCGCACCGTTACCTGGGAATCAAACCTGCAACCTCCTCTGAACTCCATGCCCTAACCATTGGAAATGTGCCATTCTAATACACCGGTGCCCATCTGGTTAGCTCCGCCCGTTGGCCGAGCTGATTGGCGTTAGCTGCAGTTCGGTGGCCCTGCGCTGTCCTGACGCGGGCGCTTTGTCTGCCTCCCTGGCAGGCGGAGCCCGAGGTGGTGCCCCAGACGGACCTGGTGCCCACGCTGGCCCTGCTGCTGGGCATCCCCGTCCCCTACAGCAACATCGGCCAGGTCCTCCTGCCCCTCTTCCCCCCGGACCCGTTTCCGAGTGCAGGTGCACCGTCCCATCTCAGCCAGGCGGAGGCGCTGTGGATTAACGCCAAGCAGGTAAACTCACCCGGAGAGAGTTTCTGCATGTGCGCCTTAAAGCACAGGGAAATAGCGAGGAGAAAAAAACATTCCTGTGCGTATTCTGTTCAGGCCTGTGTCAGACTCTTTATGTTAAACAACTTAACCCTTTTTACACCCGTGAGTTTCCTACTGACAATTAATAAAAGATTGTTGGAACAGAATTCTTTTCTCATGTTTATAATAACACGTTCAGCTGAACATTCTTGGGGATCTCAGGGATTTTACAGCCATTAATTAGTATTTTTTAATTCAAATTAGATTCAGATCTGTCACATAGAGGCATTATCTTTCTTCACAAAGAGTGTGTAAGGCAGTAGCATGTGTGACACAGTCCTGACTGCGCTGTGTTCAGCGCCCGGCTGTGTTCACTGTGTGAGCATTTCTCTGTGTGTGTGGGAAGGTGAGCCGTTTCCTGGAGACCTACACCCAGATGGCCAAAGACATTCCGCCGGAGGTCCTGTCCGTCCTGCGGGGGGACTTCTCCCGGATCTCCTCGGAGTACCGGAGCTCCGCCCGCAGAGGAGCCCCGCCCTCCCCGGAGCTGGTCGCCGCCCTGCAGGGCTACCTGACGGCCGTGCGGGACACCTGCCGCGCCTCCTGGGCTCGCTTCCACCCCGCCAAGATGGCCGCCGGGCTCGCCGTCCTGGCGGCGGCCTGCGCGCTCTGCCTCGCCGTCTCCGAGCTGGGGGAGGTGGGGTCCCTACGGGGCCCGCTGGCGACGGGGGCGGGGCTGGCGGTGGGCGTGGCCGCGGCGCAGCTGGCCACCGGGGGTCACGCGGACGCCTCCTGGTGCCTGGCCGCGTTCGCCCTGTCCTCCCAGCTTCTGTTCCTGCGGAGGGCGTGGCACGCCGCCCGGAGGGGCGGGCCCAAGGGCGGGGCCGGCCGGAGGGCGCTCCTCCCCCAGATGTCGGCCGCCCTCCTCGTGCTGCTCCTCCGCTGCGCCTCCCTGCTGTCGGACAGCTACGTGATCGCCGAGGGGCGGGTGGCCACCTTCCTGCTCTTCTCCCTGGGCGTCTACGTCCCGCTGCGCCTCAACTGGGACGGGCTGCTGCTCCCCCCCGTGGGGCCCGACCCCCAGAAGCCCCTGGGGCTGCACCCGTCGCCCACGCTGTCGGCCTCGGCGGTGCGGCGGGAGAGCGGGACGCTCCTGGCCTGCGTGGCGGTGCTGGCGGGCTCGCTCTTCCTCTCGCTCTCCTTCCACGGCTGCCGGGACGAGCAGGGCTCCTGCGAGCCGTC
Source organism: Anguilla rostrata (assembly GCF_018555375.3). Taxonomy (NCBI): domain Eukaryota; kingdom Metazoa; phylum Chordata; class Actinopteri; order Anguilliformes; family Anguillidae; genus Anguilla; species Anguilla rostrata. The sequence continues at coordinate 34,136,989 of NC_057946.1, read as the reverse complement.
GGCCTTCCTGGCGCCGCTGTCCCGGCTGAGGGACAGCCGCCTGCGCAACCTGCACTACCTCCTGTCCGTGGCCTCGCTGGCCGCCTGGACCTACGCCCTGCGCCGCTGGCTCCGTCACTACGGCAACCTCAACCGGGCGGGCCCCGCGGCGGTGGCCGCGCGCTGGCTCCTCCCCTCGGCGGCCGTGTGCCTGGCTCTGCACTGGGCCGTGGGCTCCACGCCGGAGGAGAGCTTCCGCGGCCTGGCCCAGCTCATCGGCCTGGCCCTGCTGGCCCTCCCCCGGGCCGCCTTCGCCCTGCTGGGCCTGGGCGCGGCCCTGCTCTGGCTGGACCCGCTGACGGTGTTCCTGAAGACGCGGCAGCCGGCCCCCCCGCTGGCGGCGCCCGCCGTGCCGCCCCGCTACCGGGCCAGCACGGGCATCAGCCCGCAGGCGGAGCTGCACCACCTGATCCCGCAGCTGTACCAGCGCATGCGCCGCTCCCTGGCGGACGGCGAGCCGGCGGGGGCCCCCGATGGTGACGGCAGGCCCGCCGTGGAGGCCTACGGGCTGGGCACGGTCTACTCGGCCCCCCTGCTGCTCCACTGGGGCCTGCTGGGGCTGGGGCTGCTCCTGCTGCACCCCGAGGGCATGGCGCTCTCCTTCCTGCTCCTGCTGCTGGAGGCCGCCGCCCTGCTGCAGCTGCACGCCTCCTCCACCTCCCTGGCCCTCCTGCAGGGGGCGCACGCGGGTGAGAGCCTCCTCCCTGTGTCCGGCTGCCTGCCTGTGGCTGTTTGTGATTGCCTGCCTGTCAGTAACTAGCTGTAAATGGTAAATGGTAAATGGACTGCATTTATATAGCGCTTTTATCCAAAGCGCTTTACAATTGATGCCTCTCATTCGCCAGAGCAGTTAGGGATTAGGGGTTAGGTGTCTTGCTCAAGCACACTTCGACACGCCCAGGGCAGGGTTTGAACCGGCAACCCTCCGACTGCCAGACAATCGGTCTTACCTCCTGAGCTATGTCTGACTGTAGCTTGCTTTCTGCACTTTCAAACTCAGTAATATTTGCAGGATGCCACAAGCATGCACGATGGTAGCGGTTTTTCCCAATTCATAAAGTCACATTAGTAGTTATGCTTGCAGTGAAGTTGGTGATTGTTCTTTGTGTTCTAACCCCACCCCCTGCCCCCGGGGCCCCTCCCCCACCTCTCTGTGCCCCCTGCAGGCGGGTTCGCCGTGCCCTGGACCCCGGTTGTGCTGTGGGCGCTGGCCGCCCTCCAGTTCTTCCACGCCACGGGACACCTGCCCACCTTCCCCTCCATCCAGTGGGGGGCGGCCTTCGTGGGGTTCCCCCAGGGCCACACCGGCACCGTCCTGCCCGCCACGCTGGTCACCCTCAACACCTTCGCCTCTCACATCCTCTTCGCAGGTATCCACACACACGCACACGCACACACACACACCGCACACACTGCATCACACCACACACATATGGACCAGGGCCTGCAACACGTTAACCCCTTAGACACCAGGACAGTGCTTTATAAACACTGACCAGTTTCAAAAGAAATGTCTTATTTTCTCCAGTATTTGGGACAAAATGCTTCTTTTTTGTATGGATGTATGTTTTGGTTAGAAATTCTTCAGGAACTACGGGGGTGTTTTCAGATTTTACCAGAATATAAAGCCTAACGTTGTTTAAATGCATTTTTGGCCCAGAACTGCACCTGGGTCTTTCTACCATCATGTTCAAGGCTAGGAATATGAGCTTCAGGTGTAATGGGTGGGTGGGGTTGGGTTAGGGGGGGGGGGGGGGGGGGGGCTGTCTGAAACCAACCAGGATCGTCTCTCCCGTAAGGTTAAAACTGATGCAATTGCCTCTATGCATCCATGCAGTAGATCGCTGCCTTAACAGGATGAGCCACCCAGCAGCCCCATTGAGTCTGATACCCCAGTGAAGCAGCGTGCCCAGTGTAAAGTTTGTGCTCGTAGTTCAGTTGAGTCGCGTTTGTGTCCAGGCAGTGACGGACTGAGCGCTCTCTCCCTGTGTCTGTGTGTCCAGTGGGCTGTCCTCTGCTGCTGTTCTGGCCTCTGGTGTGTGAGGTGCGGGGGGGCCGGCGGGGACGAGGCTCGGGGGCAGGGCCAGGCGAGGGGGAGGAGGGAGAGGACGCTGTCATGGAGATGAGGTTGAGAGAGAAGCCCCAGCAGTTCTCCTCCGCCCTGCTGCAGCTGGCCGCTCGATATCTCTTCATCCACGGAGCGCAGGTGAGAACAGACACACACACACACACACACACACACACACACACACACACACACACACACACACGCATGCATACACACACACGCACACACACACGCATGCATACACACACACGCACATACACATGCGCACACACACACACTATAAGTACACACACGCGCACACGCTTTTACTAACACAGACTTTAACACACACATACACAAGCATATGCATGCACGCACACACACTGTAATACAGGCTTATTAACACACACTCTCATGAATACACACACTCTCACACACTTAAATACGTTGAGATGCTTTCACATGTAAGAGTGGCACATGTAAACATGCACACAGTGGCACATATAAACATGCACACAGTGGCACATGTAAACATGCACACAGGCACACATGTAAACATGCACACAGTGGCACATATAAACACATGTAAACATGCACACAGTGGCACACGTAAACATGCACACAGTGGCACATATAAACATGCACACAGTGGCACATGTAAACATGCACACAGTGGCACATGTAAACATGCACACAGTGGCACATATAAACACATATGAACATGCACACAGTGGCACATGTAAACATGCACACAGTGGCACATATAAACACATATGAACATGCACACAGTGGCACATGTAAACATGCACACAGTGGCACATATAAACACATATGAACATGCACACAGTGGCACATGTAAACACATGTAAACATGCACACAGTGGCACATATAAACACATGTAAACATGCACACAGTGGCACATATAAACACATATGAACATGCACACAGTGGCACATGTAAACATGCACACAGTGGCACATATAAACACATGTAAACATGCACACAGTGGCACATATAAACACATATGAACATGCACACAGTGGCACATATAAACACATATGAACATGCACACAGTGGCACACGTAAACATGCACACAGTGGCACATATAAACATGCACACAGTGGCACATGTAAACACATGTAAACATGCACACAGGCACACATGTAAACATGCACACAGTGGCACATATAAACATGCACACAGTGGCACACGTAAACATGCACACAGTGGCACATATAAACATGCACACAGTGGCACATGTAAACACATGTAAACATGCACACAGGCACACATGTAAACATGCACACAGTGGCACATATAAACATGCACACAGTGGCACACGTAAACATGCACACAGTGGCACATATAAACATGCACACAGTGGCACATATAAACATGCACACAGTGGCACATATAAACATGCACACAGGCACACATGTAAACATGCACACAGTGGCACATGTAAACATGCACACAGTGGCACATATAAACACATATGAACATGCACACAGTGGCACATATAAACACATGTAAACATGCACACAGGCACACATGTAAACATGCACACAGTGGCACACATATAAACATGCACACAGTGGCACACGTAAACATGCACACAGTGGCACATATAAACATGCACACAGTGGCACATGTAAACATGCACACAGTGGCACATGTAAACATGCACACAGTGGCACATATAAACACATATGAACATGCACACAGTGGCACATGTAAACATGCACACAGTGGCACATATAAACACATATGAACATGCACACAGTGGCACATGTAAACATGCACACAGTGGCACATATAAACACATATGAACATGCACACAGTGGCACATGTAAACATGCACACAGTGGCACATGTAAACATGCACACAGTGGCACATATAAACACATGTAAACATGCACACAGTGGCACATATAAACACATGTAAACATGCACACAGTGGCACATATAAACACATATGAACATGCACACAGTGGCACATGTAAACATGCACACAGTGGCACATATAAACACATGTAAACATGCACACAGTGGCACATATAAACACATATGAACATGCACACAGTGGCACATATAAACACATATGAACATGCACACAGTGGCACATATAAACACATATGAACATGCACACAGTGGCACACGTAAACATGCACACAGTGGCACATATAAACATGCACACAGTGGCACATGTAAACATGCACACAGGCACACATGTAAACATGCACACAGTGGCACATATAAACATGCACACAGTGGCACACGTAAACATGCACACAGTGGCACATATAAACATGCACACAGTGGCACATATAAACATGCACACAGTGGCACATATAAACATGCACACAGGCACACATGTAAACATGCACACAGTGGCACATGTAAACATGCACACAGTGGCACATATAAACACATGTAAACATGCACACAGTGGCACATATAAACATGCACACAGTGGCACATGTAAGCATGCACAGAGTGCTGCTCCAGCAGTATCCAGCATTGACGTGTCTCTCTGCTCAGGTTCTGGCATCTGCCTTTGGCGCAGCCATACTGAGGAGACATCTAATGGTGTGGAAGGTCTTTGCACCCAAGTAAGTAAAAAAAAATGTATAATGTATGCTGTTGAATTGTAGCATTACCATGGAGAAGTTAGTGATATGTGAGCATTTGCCGTGTTTGCACCTGCGCAGGCTGATGTTTGAGGCCTCCGGCTTCCTGGTGACCAGCGCGTTCCTGCTCCTGGGCCTGGCGCTGGTGATGCGGGTGGACGTGGCGGTCAGCCGCTGGTTTAAGAGGCTCCTCCCCGAGCAGTCCAGGTAGCGCCGCTCCCGTGTCCCACAATGCACCGCTCCCACGCCCCACAATGCACCGCTCCGGCTGGACGCGCGACTCCCGAGGGGCCGAATGAGACGGCGTACCGCGCAGTGGTCCTACTCCCGCCTCCGTAAGCCGTAGGTCATCCGTGTGACTTTTGCCCAGGCGGGTACTTTGCCGTTCTCTTCCAGGCTTGCTCTGGATTTTGCGGGGTGGATGGGATGTGGGGCGGGCGGGGGGAGGGGCACACGGTACTAACCTGACTCACCGGGACGTGCTAGACCTCAGTGCTTATGAACAGGGGGGTTATGCTGTATTCACTGCTGGAAAGAAAGGGGAGGGGAAACTGCCTGGACGTGCGTAATACTCTAAGGGCTCCAGAAGCATTGTGACCGCAGGGCCCTGTAGGTCCGAAGAGCGAGAGCCCCAGCGTCTCAGACTCTCAGCCCGCTTTCACCACACACTGCTCCAGCAGGCCCAACCCACCGGACCAATGACGCGCGCGGCTCGTTTCCCCGGCAACGGGCTGTTCAAGGGGGAATCCGCAAGAGCTGCATACTGGGGCAGTGAGGTGACTACTGTGAAAACTACCTTAGATCAGTGAACAAATCTGACCTCTGCTGGACAGGCCGTTCTGTTTATATATCACGGGTGTCTTTGAGGTACGGTTTTATTTTGTACAGGCCATAGACTACTACTGTGCGTATGGCTTTATTGCGAGTAGGGTTTCAGCAATAAGCGTTTCACTAGAACACCCTCTGACCTGTGAGCACAATGTGGTGCGAGACAGGGGATGTGGGATGTGTACGATCACAAAAATACAAACACAAACATTTTTTTTTTTTTGTACAGAAATGGAAGCTGGTGATATGGTGATAAAACCAGTTTTATATGGAGAAACGGCGACATGTTAGAATTTCTAGGAACTTGGCCGTTACTGCTGCCTACCGTTTTACCTGTTTATCAACTGGGGCTCTGCATACGATTAAAAAATGGCCTGGAGGGCCATGGTGTCTGCTGGTCGTTGGTTTGTTAAATGATTGTTTTCTGTCGTTGATTGGCTAAAGAGTCCCCTCGTCTTCTCTACGAAGCCTGAATTGGCTGCTGATAGAAGGGGAACCACAGAAACCTGCAGACACTGCGGCCCTCCAGGACTGGAGTTAAACCTGCAGACACTGCGGCCCTCCAGGACTGGAGTTAAACCTGCAGACGCTGCAGCCCTCTAGGACTGGAGTTAAACCTGCAGACGCTGCAGCCCTCTAGGACTGGAGTTAAACCTGCAGACACTGCGGCCCTCCAGGACTGGAGTTAAACCTGCAGGCACTGCGGCCCTCCAGGACTGGAGTTAAACCCGCAGGCACTGCGGCCCTCCAGGACTGGAGTTAAACCTGCAGATGCTGTGGCCCTCCAGGACTGAAGTTAAACCTGCAGACACTGCGGCCCTCCAGGACTGGAGACTAATTCAGCACTGGGACATGCGAGTTGAGTTTTTTTTTACTTCTGATTACTGTGTGAGGGGGTTTGTGAGGTGATGGAAACGTTTTTAAAGAGTTTTTGATATTGAATCAGCAGTCAGATGTTTTCAAAAGAACAAGGTGAGAGTTGTGATTGAGGAAACTGACTGAGGACAGCAGGAGGATCGTCCCGTCTGGCCAATCAGAATGGAGCTCAGGCGGAACGGGGCTGTTAAAGAGCACGGATGGGCCCCACAGTCTGGTAGCGAATCCCGACCGTGCCGGTGCTGACTGTGGCCTGGGGGGGTTCAGTCGCCCAAGATCTGTGTCTCATCCCTCTCTGGCGACCCCTGCTGGTTGATCGGGTGGCCACGGACTGCTTTCTGATACTGCACATGAAGTGTCATCCTCCATCTCAGGGCTGTTCCTGGAGATCTACCATCCTGCAGGTTTTCATTTCAACCCTACTTTGGCACATCTGATTCTACTGATCGGCAGCTCAGTGACATCTCTAGCTGTTGAATGAGGTGTGCTCTGCTGGGGTTGAAATGGAAAGGTACAGGATGGTAGATCTCCAGGAGCAGGGTTGGGCAGCCTTGCACCAACTCATAACCTGTGCACGCTTGATTTGCGGAGATTGGAGTCTGTGTGTGGCTGTGCATGATTGGGCAGTCCAAATTTGGGAGACAAAAAGAGACGCATAGAACAGGAAATGGAAACGCAGTCTGTTGGGGCTCCTTGTCGACGTGACGATGCAGCAATTCAAGGTTTTCTGCCAGGATTTTGTCTGACTAGCTGGACATTTTAAGGAATAAACATATTTGTTTGGACTATGACTGTACGGACCAGTTTCCTGTTTTTTTCTGTGAGACGCTGGTATTGGTTCAAGACCAGAAAAGAGGGAACCCCAAGCAAGAACAGATCTCACAGTCAAGTCCAATCATCAGTCACATCCTGTTCAGAGTCGGTCAAGAATTTAATATGATGAGCTATTTATGAAATGACACCGAAATGTGCTGCTTTTCTTTCTTTTTAATGAAGCAAAAGTATTTCTTTTATTGAATTAATAAATAATTAACAAATCTTACTAATTCAATTGAAAATAAAACATTTTGTACATTACCCACTTTGTTTGGGTCGATTATCATGCTTTGTCCACAGAAGTCAGTCTGTCCCTGCACGTGCACCAAGTGCTCATTTTGAATTGGCTGAAAACGAGCTGTGCGTTTTCTATTCTCCTGTGAGGAACTGCAGCCCAGCACATTTTCACTGTGAGCAAAGGAAAGGCAAAGGAATCTGTACATCGGTTTTTGGACATACAGTAAGGTGAAACAAACCCCCCTTTAAATTGCTTGGAAATGCAGAGGAGAAAGATTGCTTACTTGTTATCCTGCATTTGACCAAACTAATGGGTACAAAGGGCATTGTTGTTTGCGTCGGTGAACATTTTGTGTGATTCTTCAGCTAGACTGGGGAACAGGATGGCCTCTCCTAGGTAGCTTACACCAGGAAGCATGGGCAGGGCATTTGAAATTTGTGCCACGGTGTGAAAGGGCTTATCTCTGAGGAAGCCAATGTGTGTGCAGGTTTTTTCCACCAATTAACCTGCTTCAATTCGCTAATCAGCTTGTACAGCTGATTACCAATGCCGCTTAACTCCCCCATTTAGTCAGTCTTCCAACAAACTGCACTTTCTGTTTCATTGTACCACTCTCTTTAACATTTAAGTAAGCCATTCCAGAGGATGGCGCAGTAAACGCTCATGTTATTTATTTGATATGTCTGGCTGCTTATGTCACAGAAAATATGCACCATAAAGGGCATTTTTTCCAACAGAGTATTTTCTCCAGGCAGGAGGAACTTGCTGCGGTGAGAGAATGCAGAAATTGCAGAAGTTGCGCTGTATGCACAGGTATGCGGTTCAATGGTGTGGTGTGAAAGGCATGTGGCCACAACTCCAATAGACTAACTAGAGCATTGTTCTTCATTGGCCTGTGGGCTAAAGGCGGCTCACAGAGGCCCAAAGTGGTGGCCTGTGGGGGAATCCCCAATGCACACAAATTCAAAAACTGCCGGACTATTAGATTACTAGGTGGTCAGCTCATGCAGTGCTTCAGCCTTTCCTACTTCCTGGCTGATGGAGGAAAATGCTGTTCACGGAGGGCTGTCTCAGACTCTTTTGACACCAGATACATGGCTCCTATGTTCCTTCCTAATGGTTGCAGGTTCGATTCCCAGGTCGGACACTACCGCTGTGCCCTTGAGCAGGGTACGTGTTGGTACTGCATTGCTTCAGTTATACATTCAGCTGTATGAATGGATACAATGTTAAAACAAGCAGTGTCGCTCTGGATCAGACATCTGCTAAATGCCCTTAATATAGTATGAGTACAGAATGTCCATTGGCACAATATTGTCTTTGGTCCTGCCCCTTGAATTAATTTTTAGATGATGCAACAAATGGGTGTGTCCACATATACAGCAGAATATTCACTACTTGTACATATTTTGATATTCATTATCCCCTTCCTGTTGTTTCTCCCTGCGTGATACTAGAACGTTTTGTTTGTTTATTGCAGGGGTCCTCAATCTCAGCCTGAAACTTAGCCAGTGCGGGTTCAGTCTTTCATTCCAACCAAGCAGTAACTCACATGATTCTACTAATCAACCACTAAAGTCTCTGCTAAGGACCTTGAATAGTAGAATCAGGTATGTTACTGCTTGGTTAAGCCTGCACCCCCACTGGCCTTTTATGGATAAGATTGAGAACCTCTGGATCATGGCATTGTCCTTGCTTGTTTTTAAAGCACAATCATTCTACCACATCACTATGGAGATGTAGAGTTTTATTAAACTTGATCAGTCAAGCAGTTCAAATTCACTACTGCGCTCACAGGTAATAGTGCATCACCTTCAGTCTCTGAGTGAGATGTCCAGTTCCCTAACCCTTACACTGCTCTACTGTGGCTATCTGGCTCTTTAATGGCACCTGATCCTGGCAGCCTGCAGAGTTTTCTGAAGTTTTTTGTTGTTGGTGTTTTTACCTTAAAATCAGTAACTAATTCAGACTCACGACACCTGACTCCAGGTAAGGTGAGGTAACAGCATAATTAGCTGCTTGAAGTGATATGAACTGCTAATATGTTTTTTTTTTTGTTCCAACATGAGTGATAAGATTTAATTGCTTTTGCCAAGATGTTTTTTCAAGGAACAAACATGTATGACCCAGAAATTTACTGAATTTATATATATTTTTTGACTTAATGGAAAGAGTCATAACTTCTTGAAGCACCAATGAGTCAAAGTCCATAAACTTTACTGATCCCCAGTAACTGTTTGCTTTTAACCTCAAACTAAGGTGTGTTCTGGATGACTTGATAACCCATGTTGATATTTTATTTACCTACAGATATACAATCCCATTTAACTCAAACAAAATCTTTACATTTAAAAAACTTTTTGCAATAGCCTTCTGTGACTGTGACTTCTGCATTTTCACATAATTCCACTCTTCGTTATTGTACATTTCCATTTGTAATGGAAATGTAAATACACCGATAATTTGCATCAGCTGTGTACATTTCTGCATCCAAGGAACAAACTAAAATGAAAAATGTTTCCTTGTGAATTTATTAAAAGTGGTCAATTTCCTGTCCTTTTCTATAAATGCCTTTGGGTTTTCTAAATGGCTTTATTTTCCAAGACACAGTTGTGTTTGGTGCCTAGTTTTTAGAATAGAGAAAATGAGAGGGAGACTGTGCATTGATGCAGGCTCATCATTCATGGGCCATAAAATATATACTGACACAAAGTGGTCTGTTCTGTTTGACCCGATCATCAGTCTATGCCCGTTTCTCTCTCTCTCCTGCCCAAACATCAAAGGAAAATCCTTAGGCAACAAAGACGCTCTTAGGCACTCATAAAGAAATCTTATGAAGATTAGTCTGGTCTCGCCTCTCCTGAAAGGTTTTATTACCTCTCTGAAGAAATACCAGAAAGCAAAACTATACAAAGTGTCAGGGCCCACCATGGCCCCAGCCTACCCCTGGGTCATTGTTGCCTTTTGGATGTTGATGTTTCAGTGCCCTAAGCTTTGGATGAAGTCAGAAAGGGCAGTTGGTGACACTGAAGCTATGTAATGGGTCTTAATTTCCATGTGATCATACTCCGCTTCAGTGTTCAGGACTGCTGAGGGGAATGCTTCATTTTTAAGTCGAGTTTGAGTTGGAACAGCCGACACTGACCTAAGTTTCAATTAGGGCGACCATATATTGGATTTGAAAAAAGAGGACAGGGGTGGGCAGGCGTTATGAACATTGTACTCGGCCATTTGTTTATGTACAGTCTATGGATCGAGGAAAATCTATTCGTAGATTTTTTGAAATTTAGAAATCCCCTCCTGGGTGGATTTTTGGTCTCAAAAAGAGAGGAAGCATCTGGGAAAAGGGGGGGAGGGGGAAAAAAGGACATCTGGTCAGCCAATTGTAATTTTAACGCTTTTGTTTTTTACCTGAAATTTAAGATCAACAATTTCGCTCCCCTCACGCTCTGTCCAAACACACCTGATCATTGTGTTCAAATTTTAGGCCTGCTTGAAGAGAATGATAAATTATAATATATACTGGAAAATATTGTACTAGTAGTAGTAGTAATAGTAATAACCAACTGCTGTTAGTTAACCAATAATAAATGATATAGAGTAAGAAAAGTGAATCACCAGGTAGAGTCTCAACTGTAGCTTTTGGCCTTTGTTTCAGTGTCCATTCAGACCAGCTGATATCTCCAAGCTCACAGCAATACCAACCTTTAGTAATTTACCATTGTAAATTCCTCTTAGAGTCCTCTTAGAGTCCATTATATAAAAGCTTTGGGGTTGGAAGTGACCATATTTGACCCTTGACCCAGAAGTGAACGTGTCAAATCAGTCCTCCGGAGTGGAGTTGGAATGTGTTGCTTTTTCACTGGGGTGCCATTACATGTTAATTTACTGAGCAGTGGGTGCCAGGGAGCGGGTGTTGATTCTGTAGGGTACAAAAGCTTGCCCAAAGGAATCTCGCCTCCTCCATCAAACACGAAATGTACACAATGCAAACAGTGGCCTTCCTTAAACTCATCACATTTTATTTAAAAATCAAGTTTTACAAATGTATATAAAAAAAAGACTGTTCAGTTCTGGTAGTTTTGATTGTAAAATAAAATAACTACCAGTTTAGCCCGTTGGTAATGCTGAATTTCCATCTCTGTGCCAGCTAGGCTTTAAAAAAGAGTGGAATTCAGGCAAGTGTTGAAAGAAACCCCATAGTAAAAACTGAGAAATTAAACAACCTTAAGACAACCCAAGACTACTTTCGGTAGACTGACATATTCACATATATACAACATTCAACCTGAATTTACATATATGTTCATTTGTTTAATTGAAATAACATGTTAGTATGTAAAAACAACAATGACAGTTTGTAACTTGCATACACCAAAAAAGTACAAATTCAAAATATATCTTTAAAATGGTGAATAAATGTTTTCATGTTATCACAAATGAGAATATAAGCTACTATAGCTGAACTCTTTTGCCCAGCTTCCAACACCTCATTCTCAAGCACCCAATAGAACCTCCTGACGTTCCATCCATACTGTGAGCATTACGTATTGTGGAATAAAATAGAAACTGCGTCTGTATTGCAAGGTATTGCTTCTGAAAAATGATGGAATGGGATGAACTGGAATTAAATAAAAAATATATGCTGTCTTCTGACTAACAGAGCCCAACCATAAATGACTCAATGTTTTAAAGCGACAAAAGCAAAAATGTCATTTCCTAATACAGGTTAGAGAAATATGGATCTTTAAAAAAAATAACAAGACCATTAAGCCTAGTTAAAATTTCAACATTAAAAGGACAAAAAGAGGCGCCATCTTGAAGCCGGACTTCCTGAGTTTCAAAGCGTTTTCATCCAAAAAAATAAAAATAAAAGAGGAGCAATCCGGTGTGGTTGGGGGGTTAGGCAATCTACGATCTGTCAAACTCACTGACCCTCATCTTGATGTGGTTCAATTTGGCCTTCAGGTACTTGCACCTCTGTTTTTTCATCTTGTAATCTGGAGACTGTAGGACAAGAGAATGGAGTTGCATTTAATATACAACAGAGGCTTCTGTGATTAAAATGGTGTGTAGGGGCATCATGGGAGTTGTAGTACCAAGAAAAAAGACTTACCCTTTTTATGGCTTTCAGTCGGTCATATTCATCCATAGCATCCTGTTGACAAGAGCAAGCAAAAATAATTATCTCTGAGCACAGAGAACGTTGCGACTGAAACTAGGGGCAATAATAGAAAACTCTTAATATTTTCCTTAGCAATAATAGAATTAGCTTCATGAAATAACTAGTGGGAGTAGTAATCGAACAGTCATGTTAGTTGTTGCTGCCAAGAGTTCTGCCAATAGTGTCCTTGAAAGTTCGAAATGAAATGCACCCAATTCCATACAATTACTAAATAGATCTCTTATCGGTGGATTAATTAATGACCCTGGATCTTGGAAACAAGGGGCGCCTTATTTTAGCCAATCAAGTAAACAAAAAGCAGAAACAAAAAAACCTGCATGACACCAGGATGGGAATTTGAGACACACAGGTGACCAACTTTCCCAGGTTTGTTAGTTTCGTGCCCCCCCCCCCGCGCATACTGTGCGCAGTCAGCAGAGATGGAACCGGTCTGGTTTCCAGGGAAACGCTCACCAGGTACTGCGGGCTGCCCTCCTCCATGTCGTCCAGCTCCCGGTCCACCGCCGACAGGTCCTTGTTGATGCTGTCCAGCTCCGCCTGGAGGGCCTTGTACTCCTGGTGGTCTTTGTCAAACTCGTGCTTGTAGTCATTCCTGTCCTTCTCAGCGTAGATGGGTGGGAACTCGCTAGAACACACAGATGGATGGATAGATGAAACAAACTATATGCATTTAAATGCCAGCCAGGGGCACATATATATATATATAAGACAAACTTGAGACAAGTGTCGGGTTGGACATACTATTTGGATTAGAGCCCCTACAATGCTGCTCTCCTTTATTGATGGGGATTTGGTGTTCAGACCTTCTTCCCCTCGATAGTGACACAAAGCAATGACGCAGACAGCTCAGAACGTGAAACTGATCCAATGCTGTTAGGTCCTTTTAACAAAGACTTTATGCGGTTTATTTTCATACCATCGGAATAAAGAAGTGAACTTTCCCCTTTCTCAGTGTAGTTCACCTACTTACCTAGTTCATCTAACAATGGTCATATAATAGGTGCCCTTCAAAGCAGTTCAGTTCATTTGAATCATTCATACCTCCACGTTCTCCCAATTCTCCTTTACCACCCCCTTCCTTCTCCATAATTACTGTCCCATCTGTTATTAAGGCCACGTCCACTTCTGCTACATTCAATCCCAAAACAAACCCCCCCCTCCCCCCCAGGAGCTCCTTTGGTCTTAGTCCCGCCTCCTCCTTACCCCAGGTAGCCATAGCGACCCTCGGGCTAGCGGTCTTACCGGTCAAAGTCGTTGTCGTCCAGCTCGTCGCCCGTGCTGTAGTCCGTCTCGTAGTCCTGTCCATCGGCAGCGCGGGGCCTTCGGGCCCGCCTCTTTTTCGGCTTGGCCACGGAGCTGGCCGGTTCCGAGCCGCTGCTGAATGGCATGCTCTGCAGGGGCACCTCCTCCGCGGGCAGTCTGCAGGGGGGGGGAGGGACAAAAAGGACTGTCATCACACTGGAGCCAACGCCCATGACCTTTCACCTCTGACCGGTACAATCAAACTAATGCTTTCACCACTTTCAGACCAACTGCTACCATATTGCTGAAGGGGACGAGCTGAAAGTTCCATAAAGTTATATTTATTTATATTTTATTTACGTACAATTACGTTCCAGTTTTATATCTTGGTTCATTTTATACAGCAGACAATTTTCATATTTTCTTGTTTTGTTGGCATATGTGTAAGCTCTATGGTAAGCCTCATCATCAAATTACAGCATAAGAAGCCACAGGTACACGCATTAAAAACTGCACTTTCCCTCCAATGAAACTCAGTCTCATTTCAATTTTGATTCAACTCAAGTGCAAAATATCAAGACTGCCTGTACTGCTAAATTTCAACATAAATGTCCAGCCAAAAACGTGTAATTCACAGAAAAAAAATCATTTGAGACACCCTCCCATCTAATTACAAACAATAATGCCATAAGCCTGTACCAAGCTGCATTTGTGCTCAATGATCATAATTGTTTTCAGCTCAATTGCACCTACACCTCATACCTATTTTTGTTTTCACAGAGCAAAATAACATGCTTGTCACCACCATGGCCCCCGACTGCGTAAATGACATCGGTATGAGTTTTGAAATACCCAGTCTTATAAATAAGTGTGTCAAAACAACCACTGGTACCCGGGAACAAGGGCCCTAGCATCTTGCATAACCAAATTCCAGCGTGTCCTTAAGGAAATTGGGTAACTGTAAACATCTCGTTCTGAAATGAGACCTAACAAACTGTGACTCTGCGTACACAATCCAGCCATTCCACAGCTTTGACTGTCAAGCAATGGTGTCCCCGAAGTGAAGTTTAAATTAACTACTGTTCCGATGGAAAGTTCCAGGGGGTTCCAGGGGGCGTGCATGAAAAGGCCGCAAAAAAACATTTGGTTATGTTCTGGTTTGTCTACACGTTTTAACGAATCAAGAATTTGTTAATAAATTTGTGACAACTTGGCCCGTTCCACCAAAATCTATTTCACCACGACAAGTCGACAAACTGCAAAAATTTGCACAGAACGCAATATCATTCCCCCCCCCTGCCCATTTCCCAGTCCTATTTTTGACATGCTCAGTAAGCTACTCAAGTAGAAATACCAGCCGATCCAGTAGCAGGGTCACATGACCGGTTTCACCCTAAGGGACAGACCAGTATGGAGAACAATGAGAGAAACACTCTCTGGATGTTTACACGAGACACACGTACTCTTCTCTCAGGACAGGCAAAATAGGGGAGGGTCATACGTGACCTGCCGTACGTACACTGTGTGCTGGGGAAATGCCGCTTTTTCCTTTTTTTTCCCCTCTTTTCTTTAAAGCACCGCTAAGCTTTGTAGCTGAAGTTCCCAATCTGAGATTTGGAGGGTGGCGGCGCGCACGCCCAGCCCCATGAACGCTGGTACATGTTTCAGCTTGCACCCTGGCCCGCGGTGCAGGGCTGCAGCGTTAAAAACAGCGCAGCGACACCCGCGGCTGTCTCATACGTGCTCTTCGACAGGAGGGCCGTGTGCACAACATGCAGATCTCAAGAAGCATGTGGGAAAACCTGCTCTGATTCTGCAGCGAGGCAGGCTGCTGATTGGTCGGCTGCAGAGTGCGGTCTGCGAATCTAAACCCCAAGGCAGGAAGTAGGAACAGTAGAGACAGTCCCACGGAGGAACAGAACGCTGGTGTTCAGCTCTAATTCTGTTATCCGGTTCACCGATACGCAAAACCAATTCATCATTATTGTTTGCAGGGAAAAAGCAATCATTGCCCGCCGTCTGAAGAATTTCACGAAACACGTACAGGCATTTTTCAGTACGTGTACTGAAATTTGAAGCCACTTTCTGAATTAGCCGAGTTGAAATGACCCCAAACTGACCCAAGAGATAGGTTGCGAGAAACACATAAATTGATACGGCCCCGCCCCGCCCCGCCGCCCCCTCCATTTTCCACAAAGAAAGTTTGGATGCACAGCTGGGGAAGCCCCACTTACTCTGGGGAGTAGGGCGGCTTGGCGTAGTCTGTGCTGTTGTCGTCCAGGTAGCTCCGCG
Source organism: Anguilla rostrata (assembly GCF_018555375.3). Taxonomy (NCBI): domain Eukaryota; kingdom Metazoa; phylum Chordata; class Actinopteri; order Anguilliformes; family Anguillidae; genus Anguilla; species Anguilla rostrata. The sequence continues at coordinate 34,120,794 of NC_057946.1, read as the reverse complement.
AGCCCGCCAGCTTCACGGGGTACTCGCTCAGTCCTCCTCCGGGCGCCCCGGACACGTTGTTTACCTGGGGGGGCGGAACACAGCGAGGGACCATGTCACCATGGCGACAGCACAAAGCAAGGAGGATCCTGCTCAGTTGGGGTTCATCATCATTTCTGTGGAGGGAATTGCCCTGATCTACAAGCGTTTCCCCTCTCCTCAAGACAGCAGCCTGTCAGAGAGCCATTACCCACAATCCATTGGTATCAGTGCGGAGCCTTACCAAGTGGCAGTGAGAAGCAGTTTAGGATATTTTGTATGAGTCTCCCCTACAATTGGACCCACAGTTTTCCAAACTCAGGGCAGATGTTAACCAACAGATCATTGAAACAGTGGTCAGTTGTGTGCCAACTACATCTCTATTTGGTAAGAGTCAATCTCTGGTTGGAAAACAAGCTACAAATTATTTGTGTACCAAAAAAATAAAAACTACAGGCACACATGCATAAATAGAAAGGAATGAGCTTGCCCCTGCTATCTCAGAGTTGTAGTAGCTGTAACTTGTCATGCAATATCTCCTTAAAGATTAAACAAGAATCAGTTAATGTCAGTATTTTGATACTGTGAGTCTTAAGCTTTTTTTACAAACTGGTAAACAGCATTTACATTTTTTGTGGTCAATGATTATGTTTTTGTAATGCGAGTGCTCCTTTTTTCAATGCCAACCAAGGCCATTTTTAACTTTTCTGTGTGGGAGCACAAACTAAAAGAGCCAGACCATGGCTCAGTACATAGGGTGGCCAACTCTCAAACCCACATATGAAACCCTCTGTGTGTGTGTGTTTGTGTGGGACAGGGGACGGGGGGGGGCGGTTAGATTCCTATCCGTGACACTTTTTGTACTGTGTACCTGTTCACCTTAAAAAAAAAAAAATAAATAGAGCCCTCTCAAACTGGCGGAACCGATCCCAAATCATCTTCTACTGCCCTCCACCCCACAGCACTGTTACTGTGGGCCACAAAGCACAGATGTCTCAGTGTCGGCTTGCTTTTTGCATAACCTGTGTAGTAAACAGGCTACGGGGAACCTAAAGCCTGCTTAAACCTGTTCTACAACTTTTCCCAATTCCCTCGGGCAATCTCACGTACTGCAGCCATTATCTCACGCTGAGATACACCGGCTCTCTGTGTGGAAACTTTGAAGATCCCAGTGACAGATTGCCAGACTGGAAGAATCGCTTTCATGACGATTTACAACCAGCAGCACAAATTTTAAAAACCGTCAAATTTCGCTCAATGTTTGTGCTCAATGTGCATGTCAGCCTTTGACTACACCAAGCAGTGAAATGAAATGGAGGACAACATTCCATGACTGAAACACTGATATTCTGTACTCATACTCTAGCAATAGAGGATTTCATAACTAAATGCTGTTCCTTGGTTTAGGGGATTTGAAAATAAATCCAGAACTAATAGATCAACACTTGAGCTCAATAAACACTTTTAGTATTTCTGCATATTCATCACAGACCACGACTGGGAGTAAAAGTCTTTGGACTGAACTCAACCATGCGCATAATGTATTCTTACGGTGTCAAAGAATGGCGGAAGTGAAACCGTTCCCGCTAAGCCACGCCCAGAAACTGGGCATGAAACTGCCCCCTCCCCCTCCCCCTCCCCCTCCCGTTCCCCGCACGTGCTTAAGATTCCGCAAACATGTCAGCCTGTTCCTGTCGCAACACAAGGACGGGGCTCCTGCTCTGCCACAGCACAGGTGCAGACGCAAGGACAGGCTTCTGTTCTGCCACAGCACAGGTGCAGACGCAAGGACAGGCTTCTGTTCTGCCACAGCACAGGTGCAGACGCAAGGACAGGCTTCCCTTACAGACTCCCGGCCTCATCGCGCAAAATCACCTGCATAAGCAGATGCTCTTTCCCTCCCACCCTCATGACATTCAAATAAAATTATTATAGATTTTCTTCAGTTATCATTTTTTTTTAATGATGTTTAGGAAGCTGGGCTTGTAAGACAGATATTGCAAATTCAGTTCCAGAGTGGGGCACTGCTCTCGCACCCTTGAGCAAAATACTTCATTTTAACTACTTCAGTAAATATCTAGCTGTATAAATAGTAAAAGATTTTGAGATGCTCTGGATTATAGCATCTGCAGAATGTAAAAGGAAAATGGTGGCCAGTGGTCTGTGGCATTGAAGAAGGCTCACTCACCCACTCCTCAATGCCTTCCGGCTGGGGCTCGCCCACTATTTTCACACGTTCCCACAGGATGTTCTCCTTTCCATGGCTCCCGATCTTCTGACGCGTCTTCACAGCGAAGACCAAAATGATGATCAATCCAGCGGCCACCAGGAACCCAAACACGATGGCAATAGCCTAAGGGGGGGCGGGGGGGGGGGTCAAATCGCAGGTGAAGGAGGAAGAAAATCAAACCCAGGGATCATGGTCAGTCCACCAGATCACAATGTCTTCCCTTCGGCCAACATAGGAGGGGAAAGACAATGATGCCTGGCCTTGGTTTAACATGACTGTAAAGTCCAACACACAAATTGCAATTTAAAGGAAGGAACAACCTGTTCTTTGAAAAAAGAATTAACTAATGAATTTGGCATCCGTTTATTTTAGAATGCCATACATGGACAAGGTGTAGGAAACTTAGACTCTTCTCAAATCTGAAACTGTTTCTTTTTTTTTTTTTTTTTTTTTTTTAATCTCAATTGGAATTAACCCCATCTAGAACAGGGATATCAAACTCAAGTCCTGGAAGGCTATTGTCTGTATCTTTTTTTGTAGTTTCCTTTCTATAGTAGCCAACAAGAAACCAGGAGAGGATTCTTGATCCAACGACTTAAAAACCAGCAGACACAGTAACCCTCCAGCATTTCAGTTTGAGATCTCTGATGTAGAACATTATTAATAAGCACTTCCCATGTGAAAACACAAATAGTTAGTCAATGCAAAAGAGGTGAATTGTGGTTAGGATTAAAAACAAGTCAATAATATCTGCTGGATCTTTATAGGACCGTTATTAAATGAAACAGGCTTCCCCCCCTAACCCTCCCCTGACTTGTTGTGGAGCGCTGACTGACCTCCTGGGGCTCCACCACGCAGTAGTGGTACAGGTACTGGTTCATCAAGACTCCCGAGACCTGCGGTTGCTGGTACTGGGCACACAGGCCCTGGAGCTGAAGGCTGTAGGACGAGCCGGTCTGAGCCATGGGGTTGACGGCCACCAGGTAGACGATGGTGGCTATAATCATGAGGAAGGCCAAGATGGCGCAGATGATGATGATGGCCAGGTAGAATTTCCTCGACCTGGCTCTCTTCTGCCGCGACACCAGCAGAATGAAGATCACCATCATGGCGATGAAGCAGATGGCCGCCATGGCGATCATGAAGCCCTTCCCCTTCCTGGGATCGTTGTAGTTGCCGCCGATCGAGCCGTAGCCGTAGGCGTTCCCCCCGCCGTAGCCCCCTCCGTACCCTCCGAAGCTTCCGCCCCCTCCATATCCGCCCCCGTACCCGCCTCCGTAGCTGTCCCCATACCCCCCTCCGTACCCCCCTCCGATTCCGCCACCGAAGCCCGACAGGCCGTACTGGGTGTCCCAGGCCAGGGTGGAGGCCACGCAGGCGAAGATGGCCACGCAGAGGATGATGATGATGACCGCCACGATTTTGATCACTCCGGGCGGGGACGTCCAGCGGTAGTAGTGCAGGAACTCATCGTCGGGGTAGTAGGAGTAGGCCGGCTGGGGCGGGACATCCCCCACATAGAGATCCCTGCTTCCATGCCTATGCACGGGGGGGTTGGGGGAGTTGAGAGAGGAGAAAGACAGGAAGACGGCTGATTAGAGGGGCATTCTTTAAGGACATTCAATTAATTCATTGGAAAAATAAATCACCATCAAATATATCCCCCCACTCCGCCCCCCAAATCATTCACTGAATTTCCAATTAATTCCCTAAATGGCGTGAACTGAAATGGAACCAACGCAAACTCTGGTTTCTCACTACGATGACAAAGCCTTCCTGGGCCTGCTCAGTATCTTCACCATACATAGAGAGAGCATGACATGCCAGTGAAGGCAGTGTAGTGCTTTACTTTTCAAATGTGGGGGCGCACATAAGAGAACACAGGTACAGTAACAGCAAAGAGCTGGGGAGAAGAAAAAATAATACATAAATAAACTTACAATTCATTGTCATAAGGAGGCGGGCTCCCATTTGGTTTTGAAGACATTTCTCAAATCTGGATGTTCTCACGTCCAATCTTATTGTACGGGGTACACTCTCACAGCAGAATTCTGTTTAATACACAAACAAGAAATTGTGTCAAGCTTCCAGTTTGTTGACATAACAAGAATATGCAAGAAATACGCAACATTATTTTGCCCCAGTGCTTGCTAAGTAGGTGAAATAGATGGAAAATATATCTAATCTTGAAAAGGTAAGCCATTTCTGAGTCTTAACATTAGACAATGCAATGCCTTTAATCCATATGCTGGCAAGTATGTAATATGTATGTAGTATGTATTAATTCAGGTGATTGCAAATGGGACAGATAACCAAACGGTTATTAAAACAGACCAATCTGCATTTAGCGCAGTTATCGCATGGCTGTTTCTGATGACCCACATGTACTATAAATTCGGCCTATTTCATGAAACGGACACAAGAGATACGATTCAACTGAGTAAGGTGTGGCACCTGCTTATTTGACAAGTGATTATGCAAGCGTGTATAGATTTATTTCTTGACTCAATTACGTAACCAATCCCCAAACAAATAATACAACACAGTGTCTGTTATACTGGTTGTCAACCCATAGGCTGTGTCGTGTTTTTATAGACTTGGAAAATAGTTTAGCTACATTTGCAGACCACACGTGCCACTCCACGCTACTGTTCTCATTTACGCTGGCTTAATTGAGGTAGCAGTAAGTCGTTTTAACGAAAAGGGAATATGAAGTATTTCACTTAACTGAAGAGCAAGTGTATTTCCTGACCATTTGCTCAAATGTAGCCGCTCTAAAAATCTTTTGTTGTTCTATGCGTGGAAGGTAAACACACAGTGTTTGTTCTGCGAGGCGTCGTTTCAGTCGACTGGTGCATGGATCAACTCATAGGCCTAATGACAAGCAATTTCTGAACAGAAATCTCGTGTAAAGACTAAATCTAAGAGTTGCATGAAAAATCCGTACAATGCAGAAACTTCGCCGTATTTAATAATCTAAAACTATACTTCCAATAACGTGGTAAACGATATGAGCGTGCATTGAGTACTATTGGCTATTAACTTCATTCATTTAAAGAAAAATAAGTAAACCAATGGCCTATTCCACACCAAGAATACGAGCCGATCTACTTATCTACGTATTCGTGTTCTCTAAATTGATATGAACACTCATACTTAAGTGTTTTGGGGGTATGCTTGCGACTACTTCAACATGAAAGTGAAATAAGTTTATTATGCGTTTTATTATTGTAGTGATTATTATTATTATTGTACACACGTTTAGGGTTATATATAGAAAATGTTGTGGTATTTTGTTTAAGACTACCCGAGGCTCAATGTGCTATTGCTAAACGTACTCCGATCAAAACAAAACGCAGGCACAGCCCAACAACTACGCAAGACGAATTTATGTAAATGCAAAACTTTTCGGTTTACATTCAATGCTAGGTTTGCGTATAAGTCCATGCCTATAGATGACAGTTTAAAAAGTCGTAACTTGATTTGCTTAAACGTAGTTTATAAGTTCCTTCAGACACCAAACTGCTTGACAAAGCGCGAAAAAACACTTCTGCTGGTGATCCAGTTTCATACAAGATCCATTTTCCCCCACAAAACTACGGAACCCTAAATAAATAATGTTAAATATATTTGCAGTTTGGTATTTGCTCCAGTCTTTATCGTAAACCATACTCCCCAGCTACGACTTGGTGTAATAATTTAATCATAATAGTTTAAAGTAATAAAAACAAACTTACCTGTTCTACGCCTAGTCCCCGCTCTCTCTCTCTCTCTCTCTCCTTAATGATAAGTGGTATGTTGATAACGACAGGCGCACCTAAACCAGGTGAGCGCATCGTTTGGACTGTATGCCCCGCCCAGGGAGTGGCTTTCCCTTAGGTGTTGACAAGAAGGTATCGAGCACAGTTCTGTGGTATCGAGTTGCACCACTTCTTCGTTTGTTATCTTATTTATGACAAGCCGGCGTTTTGCTACCACCTACTGTATGAGCGATAACCCTGAACAATCGACGGAATAATGCAGCAATGTTGATGTTCGGCATATATTTCTTTACCACGGTTACTTGAGGTGAACAGTGGAAACGAAAAATACATAATCCTAAACATAAAATACATAATGTGAGGACGAATCGTACGAGAGCCACAGATCCCGGAAGAACTGTAGCTTTGTTTCTTTTTATGCGCAACAAAATATATTACCTATATAATATTACTATATTTACATGTTGTAATATCAAAACGGGTTAATTGCAGCGTGCCCATGTAGAGTTAAAACCTCAGATTGAAACCCTTAGACCACAGAAGTGCATTGAACGTGGAACAACTATGCAAATCTGTGGAATAAGGATTAGCTGTTCCATTAGTAATATAGTTTTGTGGTGTAGAGCGGCAGTCCCCAAACTCGGTCCTTGTCCCCCGCATCCCAGAAATTTAACAAGCTGTTATTCTTTATTAATTAGGTGCTTTTTCTGTTTAAATTGATTGTTTCCACTCATAAGCCACAGTATGTCAGAAATAGCTATCCATGCCATAAAGAATAACATTCCCATGTTGATATTGTGTTTATGTTATAGTGTAAACAGTTGCATAAAAAGAGGTAAAACTTCAAATTAAAGACTGAGGCCAATCAATAGACAAAGCAAACGAAAATGAGTTAAACCTACGTTGTGTTAATAAGTTTAAGGAAAAAATTATCAATGAAACTAAACACCTGTTCAACAACCTAATTAGTGGCCTATTGATTTACCTCTGTCTTTCATTTGATCAAAAAATAGTTGCCTCTTTTTAGGTAATTGTTTGCAGTGTAACACAATAAGCACAGTGTACCACAATATCAACTTCAGAATGTTATTTTTTGTGGCATGCAAACCTGCTTTTGACATAATATGGTTTAAGAGTAAACAATCCCTCTAAACATTCAAAGCACCTAATTAAGAAAAAATATCTGCTTGTCAAAATTATCTAATTGTGATTGTGGTTGGAACGAAAACCAGCATACACGGGTGAGGGGGGGGGGGTGGTCAGGACCAAGATTGGGAGCCACTGGTCTAGAGGTCAAAATCCCACCTCAGCACACTGCAATCGATCCCGGATGCTGTCTGCTTATTCAAAATGGGCGCCAACATCAGGCAGTGGAAGAGAAATTCCGGAGTTAGAGTAGGATGGACCAGAGCAAAAAGGGATGGGCTGGCTGTTTATCTGCATGTAGTTCAGTCCGCCCCACCAAGGAGGTCGATGGAACATGCTTTATATTTGCACCATGAAGGTATACAGATCATGTAGGTCAGGTTCTGTTCACTTTGAGGATTTTTTCATGAAATGAATTCCCAACACTTTTGTGAACGGACATAATTAAAAATGGAGCTAACCTCTAAACTGCTTTGTTCTTCAAAGAGATTCAAACCTAAATGGATCGATCTATAGCTGCAATGATATGCCTCTGATATACCTACGAAATGTGAGACGTGTAGTTTCCAGTTTATACCACAAGAGGTCGCCATAATACACATCAAATCACATGATTGATCCAGCGTAATCATTGTTTCTTGCGCAATACACAGTACACAACGTGTACTGACTTTCAAAATTATAAATATAAAAAAATGCCCTTTTGGCACAAAGTATGTCACTTCTGATTGCTAGACCACTAAATGGTTGTGCCTCTGATGATTGGTTAAAATGTAAATGTCATGTTGCTTGCCCAAGAAACAAGGTCTCCAAAAGAATAATACCAAGTCTTCCTGCAGTCAGCAGTGTAAAAACTTTGTTACTTTAAGAATAAACAAAATCATTTAAAATCTAAACTGAACAAAATAATCCCAATATAATATCATATGATGCATTTATTAATGGTGCAATACAGTATGTGTTGTCTCTTGGGTGGCAACTCTCTGATGAAGACACTTGAAAGAGCATTGATGCATCCTGGGAAGTGCACTGAATCATCAAACCAACAGTAAAAACCAACAGTAACTATACCTATCAACCCATAAGATATGCCCATATAAAAATACTTAAAGTTTTGATCAATAAGGTATGTATCTATGAAATACTGGAAATCTGGCCAGTAAAAAAAAAAAAAGAAGGAGTTGCATGTCTAGGTCAAGAGGGAAAGGAACCGTTGACCTTGAATGAATGGTAAGATATATTTTCACAAATTATGATAAATGTAAAATAATAAGTTGCAAGCTCAATTCTAAATTCTGGGATCAAAGGGGTGGTTTACAACTTGAACTGAAATTAAACAGAAACTTCTATGGATTGTTAAGTGAATGTACGTATAGTAAAGTATAGAGTCTGTAAAAGTGGTAGTTATCGCTAACAATGTTTGCAATAAATAAAACTTATCTGGAAAAGAGAATCTTGTTACTACATTTGTCATTGCTAAAGATAGCCATGCTAATGAAGGTAATAATAACAAGAAATGATAACAGATACCTTGTTTTTAACAGTATTTTTAGTTTTTGGGAAAGTTTTCTTTCTGCCGACTACAAAACTTGAACATGTAATGTTATAATTCAGACGTGTAATGTTATTATTTCTGCACATGTTTTGCATAAAAAAGATGGTGGTTCTGGTGTTATCCTTTTTTAGTTAAGTATTGGGGACATCTTGAGCTTAAGCATGTGGAAGCTTTGAAATAGGGACATATCTCTAAAATGGTTGACAGGTAAGTGAAAGCAACTTTTCCATTGACACTACCATACCCACATAGCTAGAAATATGAATATTCACAATAGAAAAATAGGAGGAAGTTATGTATGTTTTGAGGATCCGCATTTTTATTCAGGGGCGAATGTTAAACTTCAGCAATACATCAACATAACTTAAATAAAAATGCAGAACATTTGCATTTGCCTCAGAAACAAAGGGGGACAGTCTAGGGAACTATTTAAAAATCCTTTTTGATGAGTTTAATGGTGTAATGTTATTTTCCTTAAATATTTCTGTACTATTATTGCACAATACAAGCAATTAAATAATTCATTTCTGATTATAATTTGATTACAATGTTGTTGTTTTTTTTCATATTTGGGAATAATCAAAAGGAATAAATTAGGCCCGATATGTATTATTGAAATGTGCTGTATTAACAGTGTGGTACTGTGTTTGATCTCAACTGTGGCTTCTCCAGTGAAAACATTTATTTTAAAGAGCACTGATGCATCCTGGGAACTGGACTGAATCTTCAAACCAACACACAGTCTTGTTGAAACTGCACCTGTCGGGACCCATAGGATGTATTAAGCAGAGTACAGAGTAGAGGCCTCCTGGCTGAGACATGTTACTCACTGTATCAGCAAGCTTCCAGATTTCCAGGATTTCATAGGTATATGCTGTATAGGTCAATAAATAAGTTTAAATTGGTATTTTAGTATGGTTTTATTTATATAAGAATAAACGAACAAGGACATATACATAAGCAGAAGGATATAAATCTTGCACATGCTAATTTTATTCAGCACTGTTTTATTATTTTTGACCATGTAGCTTATAAAGAATTTGGGGAGCTTCAAGATAAATAAATTTAGCATATTATCATTTAAAAGCTTTAAAATAATTGTATTTAACCAACATACTCGCCTCACAGACATACATGCACACACACAATTTTGTGCAAACAAAAATGACAAAGAGTATGTCTTAATACAGAGAATGTACTCCACTCATATGATACTGTTGTCGAAAAGTCTATCCTCAGGTCATACTTCTCTGGATGCGTTTGCAACACTTTACCAATAGGTGGAGATGTACAGACACGAAATTCCTCAAGAAGGGGAAGGATTCTTATCTTCTGTAAATGACTGTAAATTAGAATGTTGAATTCTGAAGACATTCTAATGTCGTTTTTGTTCGTTTGTTTGTTCGTAAAGAAACCTTCACGCAAAATCTAGTAGGCTACATAATCTTATAAAATTGTTTGGAAGATTTTCTGAAAGAAATTCACTCTTTTTAATTTCTTGGGAAAGTGAATTATTTCACAGTACTTCTGACGCAAGTCCAAATGGCATTATCTGACAGTTCAACAGAATTTTAACGTGATTGACCAGCAATTGCTGTCTTTCATAACTAGCTTCCCTTGAGGATGAAACAACCCCACCTCAGTTCAACATAACTTCTTCTTGTAATGATTAGTCAGAATTTACACGTTCATCGTCACTAGATTGCTACATTACGAGCGTGGAAATGGTCATAATTCAGGTGTGCTACTGCTGGTGTTATCCTAAATGGTCGTGTCATGCAAATGGATTTATTAAAATAATTTTGTTAATAAGTGTGCAACGTTGAAAATACAGGTCGCATTACGTCTTTTTAAATGTATTGTATCCTGAAGGTTCAGGTAAAGATTAATTGGTGTCAGTGATGACTTGAGTGTGCTCCTGAACTGTGCTCCACAATTTTAGGATTTATCAAATGGCTGTTAACGAATTCAGTTAATGTGTTTCAGGGAGTGGCGCTGCGCTTACGAAATGCGCAACTTGTGATGTCCTGTTTCTCACCGCCCCTCGTCTACATCATAACTTTGTGTGCACAGGGTTGGCGAAGGGTGGAGTTTGTGAGCTGCCTGTGAGGAACGAAGCAGGGAGGGAACGGGAAAAAAATCACAATCTGACATTAACCAGCAATTGGAACATCCCTTTGAGCTGGGGAAAGGGATTTTTCTCCGGTATTAAAACTTTTTATAGGAAAAAACATCGTAGTTAGAAGAAATAAGAGGTGAGTTTTAAAACCATTTGTCTGCGCAAGTTCTGCTCAAAAGTTTTGCTTGCATTGGGTGTGAAGTTCCTTCTGATGTTTAACATTAAGCTGGACTACACCGAAAACGGGACTTAAACTTCAATTGAAACGCCTGTAACCGTTTAACCATTAGCTCAAGACTACTATAAGAAAAACAATCGGTTTGTTGTCCATCGTCTTAGATGAATCTAAGTGGGGATATTCGTGTTTGCGCATATAACCAGTAACCCTAAAGTTCAGACTGTTACCAGACAGGAAAAGCTATGCAGAAGTGTAGTCACTGCTTGGAGGTGGCAGTCAACTTTTTTATGCACTACTGTTCATAGAAACGGTGCTTGGGACGCGTAAACCGGACGAAAACGAAACGGATAATGCGTTGTTTCAGGGTGAATCTCAGTCAGCGATGACCCTGGTATGAGAGTAACACGTGAAATGTTGGGGAAAAGTTTGATTATAAATAATTGTATCTATTGTATGTATAAACAAAGAGCAGTATTTATCAGGGAAGTCAAATATTTTTCGTTTGTTTAACAAATATAATTTACAAGTCTACATGTAGTTCACTTGCCGTCATTTGTTGGCACTGACTTACTGACCTAGTACTGTAAACCGAAATCTAGATTAGTAGCCTATGCTACCGCATGAAAGAACAGCTACCCTTCACATTACATGATGGCCAGACTGAGTGGGTGGGTGTCTGAGGGAAACAATGTATCTCGGGTAACTATAGTCAGCTGAACCTTTAACTTAGGCGTACGTGTTGCGAAGTCTGTGAAACAAACAAACAGACACAAAACAATGGAACGCCTCCTAACAAACATCGAAAATATATTCAATGAAATCCTCTGTTTTTCTACGTTGTATCTCCGTAGGACTATGTGGTCCAGTTTCTCAAATTAAATTTCTTTGACATTGCATAACAATAGGCCCACATGTACACGGTTACAGGACCAATTCTCTGGCTGTCAATGAAAACTATTTTTATTTAACACTTTCTGGCTGCCGATATAAGCTGTGGTGTCTGTGCTAAATGTTAGTCGTTGTATATTAAACTTTGTTCTTTGAGGTAACGCATGAGTTTGGTCTGTAGTTTTTTTTCGCCTGTGCTTCGACTTGCACGCATAGAAAAGTATCGTGTGAGCTTGAAGTCGTCTAACAAGCTTGGGAAATGCAGCCAGTGGGTGCGAAATTTGCGACGCACACCAGTCACGCTGTGACAAGGCGTGACAGGAAGCCAGTGGAAAAAAAAATAATGTAGCCGCGGGCTACTTGTTTGATTGTGACTGTTCATGTTCTAAAGTAAAGTAGTTAAACGGTACATTTTCCGGTGTAGGCTAAAGAAAGGTGCTTTTTCAACGTGTATTATCACGGTTACATATGAAAACGCATCTCTTGGACAGGAACGTTGTCTGTGTGTAGAAAATTACGAAGAAATGTTGGAAGCTTTCAAAAGTGTTTGTTGCAGTTACATAGTTTGTATCACATGTCGGTTTGACACTACAAACAATGTTATTTTTAAACAGATGTTGCAGTTATGCAAATATTTTGGACCCCCTCACTCAAACATGCTTCAAAATCGGTAGAGTAGGCATCTTTGGAATTTTGAACTAATTCGAATGGTGTGAATCCAAAAGGCATTCCATTAAATGAGATTTTCTTCCGTCTCAGAAAAAAAAAGCAGTTTTGTGTCTATCGTTAATAAGTGTGCCGAGCTAGCGCTTGAAATAAAATTGGAGAAAAGAAAATCACTGGAGTGTTTGAAATGTACACCCTGGGGAGAAGTTAACTTGGACATACCAAGCTTGAAAACATGTCTGTGCCTGCATCCAAATCCAGGCTCTGCACTGGCCTGTTTAAGTCTAAGTTTCCAGCGCATTTGGCTTTCTGTGCAAGTCGTCCTGACTCAAAGTTGTTCACACAGTTTTAGGTGGCATGTTTCAGTGTGGGTATTTAAGGGATTATTGGGACCGGTTTGGATAAAGCTAGAGTCTTTGCTGGCTGGGAGGATATGGGTATCCCACAATGCTCTGCGAGGCACGTGGCTCGGGCCTGAACTAAATCGGGGTTCCGCGATGGTGGAAGGCGGAGGGTGAATCCAGAAGCCTGGATGCTTTGATAACCTCCTGTGGCCCTAACGGGGGCTGCTTGGGCTGAGGGGGAGATGGGATGGATTGGAACATGGCCAGGTGTTTCTGAAACACAGCCAGATATGTATGACCAAGGGCTCGCTCAGAGTTTTATGGCCTCGATGTTCCACGCTGGGTTCCATTAACGTCTCACTGTAAGCCTGTCCCCTCATAAAACCCCTCAGGGACTCCTGTCTTCTGCAGTGTGAGGGGTAAAAGACTTTAGCCTATTTGATTATTTAGTCACACATGCACTTGTATTTTGCTTTGAAATAACCCCCCCTCCCCCCCCCCCCCACAGCCCAGAATGAATGGTGGTCAGTTGGAGTCATAGGCTAGGAAATGGAACATTTGGAATGGGGGGGAAGAAGAGAAAAATCATGCTTGGTAACTATACTAATACATGCTTGGTAACTATACTACTACATGCATTCAGATCCATTGTCTTGTTTTGACTTGCATCAGACCATATATATAATCTACTCATAGTTCTGCACTGAAGCCAAGGTAACACTCTGCATTGACAGACTTCTACTCCCTGGAACCATTTTGAACAATCAAAAATTGTGGAAAAACCTGATGAAACAAGTATTCCGTGAAGCATCGGTTGGAATGAAGGGAGTTTGAGGCCTTGGAATTTTGCTCAGGTATGCAGGTCCCCCTAGCTGACTGATCACCAGATTGTAATCGCTGGAGTGAATGTGCTGAACAGCAGAACGCAGACGGCTGGCCCCCAGTCTCCTGCCTTCCGTCAGGCCTGTTTGGCGGTGCGCGGTTCTGCACGCTCGAAACATTGCACGCTGCCGAGCGATTAATGACATCCGCGGTAACCTACATAACCGACGGGATTGTGGGATTGCCCTGCCTGGCCTGATGCGGGGGGTGAGGGGTCTGCTCTCATCCCAGCACAGCGGGCGGGGGGTGTGCCTATGGCCGCAGGCTTTTCCTGCGAGGGAGTTGTCCTCTTTTAGGCCGGTCGAAGAAGCGTTCAGTTCAATTAACATCTGACCACGATTCTCATTTATAAGCTGGAGCGTACGTTCACACTGGTGCGCATTTGGGTGCTGGCTTTTTAAGGTGAAAAACTGGGGACAGAACATTGGGAGCGGAGTGTGAGGGTGGTGTTTTGCGTGCTGCCACTGGTTCAAATTCATTGGCTCTGCTTTGGCCCCGTTGTTAGAAATGCATTCTGCATACTGCCAGTACAGGGGTGGCGACCTGTCAGAACGAATCTGTTCTGGCGCTGTATCATGGTTATACGACAGCCTGAAATCACAGATCCTGTTGATGCAATGCCTGGACCAAAGAGATGGCTTTCTGTTGATCACTCTCTGTACCCCAAGGCTCCATCCATGGGTGAGTGCCAAAATTAATTAGAGCTGGAACGTTTAGATGTCAATAACCGCTTTGGTCGATTGTACAATGCGTATGCACACTTGCTTCCTGGCACATAAAAAACTTAATTGGAGAGCACCAGGATTTTGGACAGAAACAAACTGTATAAAGAATGAAATATGAATCATGGTGACTGTAGTGTCTCTTGTGACACGTGAACTCAAGTTATATGCGGTCACATGGTGCTGCCAACAGTTTGAGATAAAATGATGAGGACGTGCTGGTACAGTTTGTGGATGTCCTCGAGGAACAATGAGACTCAAGGACCTAATACTTTCCAGTATCAGAAGAGGAGACGCTGACTCAGTTTTGCTGCTGCCTTGAGCCTTACACTGTGGTCCTATAATAACAACAGGTTAGAGCAGTGGTTCTCAACTCGGGCCAGAAAGGGCCGGTGTGGGTGCAGGCTTTTGTTCCAACCAAGCAGTTGCACACCTTATTCTACTAATCAAGGTCCTTAGTAAAGACTCCAAAGGTTGATTAGTAGAATGAGGTGTGTAACTGCTTGGTTGGAACAAAAGCCTGCACCCACACCTGCCCTTTCTGGCCCGAGTTGAGAACCACTGGGTTAGAGGTTTATTCACTTCTTCCAGAAAAAGCTCTGTAGCTAAATGAGTCTTGGTGTTTGTCCCCTCCTCTTGGACTTTATATATCAATATAAATCAATATCAATATATCAGTTATCCTTAGCAGAGCATACCTTCAACATTTACTGTAAACAAATTGCAAGTATGGTTTATTATACAAGCATTATTTTCTTTCCAGAACCACAGCTTTTGCAGTGAGAGTTTGTTAAAGTTTCTCAAATTTTTGTTCTGTTAATGCCTCTCACAGTTCAGGTCTACACAGGAAGCTGAGATGTCTGTTGATAAGACAGTGCCACAATGTTTTTTTATCTCAAACTCATCCTATGACGCGTGCCTTCATTGACCTAAATCTGCAGGTTGTCGTGGATTCAGTCAGATTCTTTTTAAATCGCAAGAAATATTAGCATTTGTACGAAGTTATTTGAAATTTTTGTGGACATTTTCAGCCAACTGTACAACAACAGTCATTATGTGACCAACAGTGCTGATATTATATAAAATTATATTATGTTATGCTGCAATATTGGAACACCACTGCTATTGGTAGTATTATGTCATTCTGTAATGTTGCAGTGCCAGTGCCTTCTAGGTGTCTTTTGTCTCTCGGTTATGAGGTGAAGGGGTCTGCATTATGCCACTGCTGGTGTTAATAACCAGTGAAAGTCAGCATGGGACTGGTCTGCACGCCAGGCACTCTCCTGCTAACAAGGTTGCTATTGAGGACACACTGTGCGGTATTGTGGTGGGGGCGTTGGAGGGGGGGGGGGAGATGGGTGGGAAATAAGGCTATCATTGTCCTCCCTGGAGATGGGGGGATGGGGGGGGGGGGTCACGAGAGGAGAGGTAAACGCTCATTGCCCCGCGACACTCTCGTCCTCTCTGGCGAGGCTCCGCCCCCTTTCTTCGTCATTTGCGCGAAAAATTCCACGGCCGTGCAAATGAAGCCTGCCCCGCAGTTCCCACAATGCACCTCCACCGCTGGCGTCCAGGAGCTCCGAAGGGAAGGGTTGTTCGTGACTGAGGCAAGATGGTCTTGAGCTGTTTTAGGATTTATAAGCTGATGTTTAGGCTACCTGCCAGGACCAGGAGATGTGATAACTGGCTTATTGGAGATGGGTACGGAGACCAGATTTACATTGACTTGTATTATCAGTCTGATGTATGGGTTTTTATTTCTTCAGAAAGTTATCAGTTCCTTAGAATATCTGCTTATTTGAATAAGCTCTTGCATACTAAATGTTTGAAAAATATCTTTTGTCTTCCGTTGAATAACTATACATAAAGCATGCATTTAGGAGTTTCTGGGTAGTCACATGTGCTTCATTTGAAATCGGACTGTCTGAGTTCCATTTGTTTTGTCTGGCTTTAAATCTCGTGTGGGCACGCACTGCCCCGACTAAAATTTATTTGAGGAAGGCGGTCTTTAGTAAAAAGTTCTGCACTGTGTTCGGCTTCAAAGGCCACTTCCATGGAAACTGTTTTGATACAGTCATTGATAAAACATAAGGTTTCATTAAAATACCCTGTTTGCACATGTAGTTCATCCATCATCGGTGTCATTTTCCCCTTGTGACATGCTGCAACATTTCTAAGTGGGAGTCTCTAGAAGGCTGTAAATCATTGAATGGTTTCCTGATGAAGCGATGTACTGACTCCCAGAATTTGCGTAGCAAGAATACATTTGTGTCCATTTTTAATTATATTGCTAACATGTAAAAGTATACATGCACATTTTTCAAAACAAATTCTTGATATTTTCACTTTGATGTTGGGTTGAGCAATGAGATGTGTTAGTGGAGGCACGATACAGAAGTTGATTCTACAATTTATTGGGCTTTGCATCTGTATGCGTGTTATTTTTCCACCTTGTGGCCTAAGTGTGATTGTATTTCTGGCTTGAGTATTAAAAGCCCCAAAAGATACGATCAAAGAGAATTTGCATACCTGTTTATAAAATTGCTGTTGAATAACTGGTTACTAAGCAACTGACCAGATTTATGGAGAATATGTGTGGTCAAGTGTGATTGGCCCTTTTCTCTGCGGTATAAAATCTGTGGGATCATCATTTAATAAAGAAGTTGAGTCTGATTCATTTGAGGGGCAGTGAACAGTCATGGATATCCATTTTTAGTCATAGATATCCATCTTGCGTCATAGATATCCAACTAGAGAGAGACCTGTCCTGGCAGGTCACCATGGATATCACCATAGATGTCTAGACCCCCACAGCAGCAGCTGGTCAGCGGCAGTTAGGTGTTATATTTAGGGCCGAATTCCTGTACAGCTGTCAAGTCCACCTTCGGTGGGGGAGGGGGGCGGAGTCAAGGCCTTGTGGTGTGGTCATCTTTAGGAGAGAAAGCTCTGCTGTCTGTAGGGAGGGGGGCGGAGTTCGAGGCCTTGTGGTGTGGTCATCTTCAGGAGAGAAAGCTCTGCTGTCTGTAGGGAGGGGGGCAGAGTTCGAGGCCTTGCGGTGTGGTCATCTTTAGGAGAGAAAGCTCTGCTGCCTGTGCAGACTTCCTTTCAGTCCAGGTCAGACCTGCTGTAATGAACCAGGCTTGATGATGCAATCATACAGTGGTTACTCTGGCTGGCTGAGGACAAGGCCATACTTAGGACAAATGTATTCAAAAAGGTGAATGGCGTCACTACTGTGCTAATCCTTAATTTTTCACTGTTCTTTTTTCTTTCCTTTATCCCCATCTAGCCAAGGTCCTGTAGTTACATATTCTTCCCTGCAAAATGTGCACGAGAGGAAGCTTGAGGACAACGGAATTGGAATTGGAGTATATTTCATATTTCTCCCTCATCTTAAGTTTTACGAACACCTGTCTTAAATGTGCAAGATTGAGGCAAACACAAGATGTGTAAAATCTAAATAATCCACTTAATATGCTTCAACACACTTTTTTCCCCCCCTCATGACATTTATTAGTGTTCCCCGTGCCTGGCCTGGCATAGCCGCTAAATGAGAAATGTGAAACCTGCTTTGCTGCTGGGTAGAGGTTTGCATTCATTCTGTTCACAGGGTCACCGCTTTCTCTGCTCCAGATCACCTAGGGTAGCAGGTCCCAAAATTGAGACCCCCCTTGTGGTGTGTGTGAACGATGTTGTATGTCACATGATACACACGAAAAAATAACTTGCTGTGCATAATATGCTTTCCATTTGACATTAACACTGGTCAAATTAAACACTGCACCTGTTATGGCATACTCACTGTTGTTTTGACACCTTGAAAGCATTTTACTTCCATATTTGAGCATATTTCAGGCTACTAGTTATTAAAGAGTAGGTTACAGGAAACGTATTTGCTGACTTAGTGGATTTTCAGCCTGTGGGAGTTTGTAAACTACTGGCGGAAACTCCAGAGCACCTCCATATAGTGACGGTACAATGAGATTTCAAAAATCCCATAATTGGTTGAACTACAGCAAGATGTACTTATTTCAGCCAATCAAAATGGATTTAACTAAGAAACTAGAATTCTGTGGAACAGCCAATCGTATTGGTTCTCATCATTGAGCACTCTCATTGGGCTCGTCCCATTCTGGGTTTCCTGAAGCCTCACCACAGATGCTTTAGTCTCCCCAATTACTCGGCTCCTGTGCTGCTTACATCACTCGCTGTTCTTAGCGCCAGAGATTCTGTCCGATAATGGGAGTTTCCAGGGTTGTATTACACTACACAAGTCCTTTGCCACGGTATTGTGCTTGGTCATGCCCCCTTAATGCATTTCAGATTTAATAAACTGGACTGTTCTGACCTCGGCAGTAGAGTGACAGAACTTTCTGTGTTCAGAATGTGTAGAGTATCTGGTTGGTGTATAGAGTCTGTAGCTCACTCTTTCACCGCAGCCTGTCGTTCCAGAGCACACCTTTGATTCACGGGCACCCTTTGCCCATTCCTTTTTCTCACTGGTGCACATGGGCTTGCATGTGCTGTGTGCATAGTTACCCCGTTATCTGCCCTGGGTCTCCCTTGGTAACAAGCAGGCTTCCCTGTCCCAAATTAAACTCTGATTGGACCGTTTCCAAGGTTCAAAGGCCAATGGTGCGCCAGGTTTAGCCTCTGTAGTAAAGTGACTCCTGTAGCATCATCACTATTACATCCACTGATACCTCCGTGTGATTTATGGATAAACACATGTGATTTATGGACTTAGATTCATTGTGTATATTTTTTCTTCACTCTTAACACAAGCGTCTCCAGCTGTGTCATGATATTAACATAAAACTGTGGGAAACCACGATCACAATATGACAAAGTCAAATAAATTATTTTCTTCTAAGTTGGTAAACTGTACTGGAATGACGCATCTAAGATGAGGTTTTGAAACATGGAGTGAGATGTTGACAGATGCAAACTATCTGTGGCTTTAAGGGTAATCTGAGTAGGCACACTGGCATGCAAATCTGTTTTCATGCAGAGTGACTATAAAGTAATTGTGAAGGTGCTCTGTGTGGAAAATTCATATTTAGACCTACTTCTTGGCATTTAACAGATGCCCTTATCCAGTGTAACTTATGAAGGTTACATTTTCCCCCATGTATTAATGTATTAATGTGGCTGGATATTTTACTGAAAGCTATTTATCTCTGTTCAAGGGTTCAGTAGCATTGGGATTTGAACCTGCAATCTCTCAGTTTTAAGCCCAGTTCCTAGACTGTTATACTCTACTGTGTTCAACTTCACAGTTTAATTGCAGTTGTAAACTTTACTAGTGATCATTTTTCAAGTGGCTTGATGAACTGCACTGGAGTTATTTTACGTAAGTTTGGCTGCATTTGTTCTGTGGTATTCTAGCCAAAGAGCTGCACTTCCCTCATATGTAGCTATCCCAAAAATGAGCTACTCTTATCTACAGTGTGTATAACCCCCAACAGCCCTTTGTGTTCACTGACCTTGAACTGTAGACTAATGCCAGAGATGTCAAACGCCCAAAATATTGTTTTTATGACCGTAGATGTATGAAAATGAGTCCCTATGCTTGATCATGCTTGTTTTTCTTGAATGAGCAGTGGAGATTTTTTATAGATTATAGATCCCAGTATCTAGTAGTGTGTTTAGGCCCTGAGTCTGCTGAAAACCATTTCTGCGGTGCATAATTACAGGGTAATAATTATCATATTAACATGTAGTTGTTAAGTTCTTCTTTTTTCTTTTTATTTCACCGTCAGCACGCCACTGCCGTTGATAAGTGAGAGTATTGTAGTGCAGGCAGAGACGGTGTCGTGATGGGATGGTCCTGGTCTGCTCGGTGCGTGGTCTCCTCCTGGCTGTAGGTCACTGCCACAGCGAAGCAGGTCAGACATAGTCCTTGGGACAGCCCATCCCGGAGTCCCGCTCTGGGTCTCCATGGAGATGCCCCTGGGGGCCCGAGGCTGATGAGATGAACAGGAGATGATGGTCTAGATTCACAGGGGAAGCGAGCCAGCTTCAGGGGCCCTGTTGTGTGATGCTTAAGCAGAGCCAGATATGAGTGTTTTAGGCTTGTAACGGTGTCAGAAGCGGAATTACATGAAATTGTCTGTACTGGTTATTGGTTTATTACATGCACGTGTATAAAGAAATAATTGAATTTATGGGGCTGCCAGGCAGCTTGGTCCATTGAAAATACTGCTTCTCAATGTGCTGTTGCAGCCCTTGGTTTTGCCCTGGATCCTGACCAGGCCAGCAGCAGGCTGTGGCTGCCCCACCCCTGGGATGGCATATTCGGATGTCGGTGTTAATATTCTTCATGATCCCAATCCATTATGCCACAGTGGGTGTGGTATTCAATGCTCTTTTATGGTGTCAACAACAATTCTGTCTAAGTATAAAATATAAATATAGTAATGATATTTTATATTTATATATATATATATATATATGTGTAAAAATGAGGCAGTATATATATAATATATTTACGCACACACACACACACACACACACACACAGTATAATCTCAAGATACAAAATCTGCAGTTGCTTAAAAAGCACTGAAAAGTTAAAAACAGAAGACAGCGATTTGGCTCGTGTCTGCAACCGCTTTGTGCATTGGCAAAGTCTTTCCTTCCTGAATTTAGCTTCTTCTTTCATGTCTAAGTGTGTCATTTTCTTTTTTCCACCACTTGCTATTCTCAGATATTAAAATACGAGAAAAAAAAAATGTCCTCGTCCAGCCCCCCGCCGTATCCGAGCACTCCTCCGACTTTCAGGGCTTGGTTTCGGCTGAAACGCCAGGCCCCCCTTTTCGCTGAAATGCTGTGACCCCTAGTATGGTAAAGCCGAAAGTGAATCGCCTCACGCTGAAAAGACTTGAGACGTTATTTACGTCTGCGTGAGTGAGTGTCCATCCTCCAGGTTTATACCCGTTTAGGAGATCTCGCCCAGCCGCTCTGCTGCGGGAGGTGCCGCAGAACGTCCCTCCGCCACTGTTGTTCTGGCAACCATATTTGGTCAAAGCAAATGCGCGCCGTTATTCTTCTGGCTAACGAAACCGTTTGCTTTGGAATCCGGTTGGATTCCTTCGGCGTGTCGATGATTTGCAATGCATAACACCGCTATCTGTTTCGATCGCCCCTGCATATTTTGGATGATTAATTGTCCACTTGCCGCTATGAAAACTAATTTTTTAAAATTTATTTATTTATTTTTTTTACAAAACTTTCAAGCTTATATTCTCAGTAAAGCAAACTGAGTACTGCCTTAGTGTAGCATAGTGGGTAAGGAACTGGGCTTCTAACCGAAAGGTCATAGGTTCGATTCCTGGGTAGGACACTGCCGCTGTACCCTTGAGCAAGTTACTTAACCTGCATTGCTTCAGTATATATCCAGCTGTACAAATTGATGCAATGTAAATGCTGTGTAAAAACCTGTGTAAGTCGCTCTGGGTAAGAGCGTCTACTAAATGCCTGTAATGTAATGCCTTAGTTCATCTAAACGTACTGGTGAATGCTGACATAGCCTAGTATGTTTAAGCAGAAGTGGTTTGTTGGAGAAGCTCTTCTCCTCTCAGAAACAGACTACCCGAGGCCGTTACGCCTTTAGTTTGGCCCCGTCCTATGGGAGCATGTATTAACAAGCGTCTATAAAATTCAGATCTGTTCATGCCCGGAGCAATCATCGCTCTCTTGATTTGTTAAACGCAAATCAGCATATGTACTGCTTTATAAGAAAAATAACTGAAATCCAGGGCCTTTCCTGTGGGGAGAACCAGGTGACATTTGTCAAAGTAGAATATGAAATCCTTCATGAACTCTTTGCACGGTAATTCATATCAGTGGGTATATTGTTTGTCGTCTGATAATTCACTGTCTTACATACTTTACCTTCTCTCTATGCGAGTGGAATTTGCTATATTTGCAGCACTGGGTTAAAGCCCAATCCCGTGGTCTGAGTATCCCTATGACGTGTCCTGGGCATCTTGTGCTGACTCATGCTCTGGCTCTGGATCTCGTTAAGTGCGTGCACCATTTCAGAGTCCCCGGAGAGCCCGTGACCTCACTCTCCAACAGCGTCAGTTTACATACAGTGGCTGTACTCAAGGTGAACAAATGCACATTCTTCCCCAGTTATTTACTTATTTGTTTTTTTTTTGTGCCTTGCGCAAGGGACTCGGACATTGTTTGGCGCTTGACTCATGGCTAAGGCAGTAGCTGAAGTGGAGAGCCAGAGGATGCGGCCAGGGTTGCCGCGGTGACTGGCCCGTGGCCCAGGTGTATGCTTTTAAAGATGACGTTGCTGTGAAGGCCTGTTGTAGTGGATGAGTGCTCTCCCTGCCAGCTCTTCTGGCTATCAGTTCAAGCTTTCCCTTAGAAGGGCTTTACTGAGTACGAGACTCATTTCAAATATTTGGAGAGAAAAAAAGAAAGAGGAGAAGAAAAAAAACGCTGATGTCCCTTTCCACGGCTGGAGCTTGCGCCGATGTTTCGCGACGTGCGGTATTTTTTATTAACGTGTCGATGAGATGGCGGTCAGCTGTGTGCACGAGCCGCGCCCGCTAGCACTGAATCGTGTTGTTGATCTGCACGTTGGAATGGAGTTGCACTGCCAGTGTCTTTTGGGTGTCATGAGAAATGTGAGAATCCGTCCATCCATTCATCAAATGATGACCTCCTCAGTCTTGTCCCAGTGCTATTAGCACAATTTATGGACAGTACTCTCTTCCTGGCCTTGATTTTGGGAATGTGTAATTACTGTACGCAACCTTGAACTGCTGTTGCTGTGTAATGGGAAATAGAGGACTGTGGGATTGATTCAGTGTATTTGCGATCGGCGTGTGAGGGCGTGGGATTCTGAAGAAAACGGAATTCTTTTTTTTGATGCGTCACAGTTTAGAGTACGCAGATCTTAACCTGAATGCAAGGCTTTTTTTTTCTTTCTCCCCAGTGCAGATTTTTTTGGGCTGATAATGTATTGATAATGTATGATAATGTACAATGTATTGTAGACGCTTTAAGTCTGACTGCGCTTTTCTGAGCAGCTGCAGTCCCTTGTGTTGTAGCCTGCGGCGCTGGCTACAATGCACTGGCGCGACACCAGCTGTCTTCATGGAAATGTGGTTGTCAGCGTGAAGGATCATGGGCATCCGGATTGACTTCCTCTTTCGCAGCGAGCATGTAGTGAGGACTTTTATCACCAGACATATTTTCCCATGATGCACGATGGGAGGTGGCCAGACGGGTGTCTGCTTCTCCAAAGCGGTATCGGTACCATCTTCTCATTGATGCTGTGGACACCTGATCACCGCAAGCTGCAGTTGCTGCACCGGAGGGGTGATTCTAGGAAAGAAAAAATGTGATTGGTCCACATCTTATCAGTAGGCTGGCGGTTGCAGAGGATGAATGTTTAGCAGCCGTACTGGTCTGGTTTGGAATTTTTCACGTTGTCTTGTGATTTCAGCTCCATGGGCCTTGACCTGGTTGACCCCTGTTTGGCAGGTTCACAGGCTGTTGTACGGGCAGCAGTATGGCAGTAATGTTCAGGGACCTGGGGTTGTACTTCAGAGGTTGCAGGTTCAAATCCTAGTGGATGGGGGTGGGGGTGGGGGTGGGGGTGGGGGGGGATTGTCATTGTATCCTTGGGCAAAGTAGCTTAACCTGAATTGCTTCCGCAAATATCCCTCTGTATGCATTTGCATTAAAAATATGTAAGCTATGTATGTCTTTCTGGATGAAGGCACTAAATGTGACACCATGACACCTCCGGCAGAGTGACAAAACTTCCAGAACAGCCTCTGAGTAGAATTCTGAGGGTTCCCCCTCGACAGAGGGGAAAAAAAAGTTTGGTTGTCCTTGCAGTTGCTCCATTTGGCCAACCACAACGGCCATCCCACATGTCAGAAGTGGGGAACTGAGCCCTGCACAAAGATGTTAACAAGCTTGAGCATCTGTAGGGACTTGAGCATCTCCCCCAGGGGCAGTTGTACACAGCTGGGGGCTTTTAATTTTTTTACATAAATTGTTTTTTATTTTTCAAAAATGGCCTTCTGTAGAGAAAGTTCAGTTTCTCTCTGTCTCTCCCAGGGGATTGTGGGTAGGACCTCCCATAGGGAATGGTTATCCTTTTTTCCCAGGCTAAGATTAAAATAACACGGACATGGAGCTTGTCTTGGAGCAACCTGTCATTATTGTCGGTCAGAAGCTGACAAAAACAGAAACGATAAAAACGGGGAACATTACCACCCCCCACACGCCCTGTTCTGGGGTTTTAGGGGATCAGTTGATCTGGGAAGCGTACCCTGTTTGTCACCATCTTAATGAATAGGCCTCTGTGCTTCTTCATACCCTGGGGGGCTCTTAGCTGTGTAGCGCTTTGGGGTACAAATGTGACCGCCCTTTGTTTGGCATGGAGGTTCACTCCAAGGAACCAAAACGGCAAAGAATGACAACATTTCATGGTGTAATTGGATTAGCTGCAAAGTAGCTTCCATTCACACTCTGGGAGGGACCCCCCCCCCCCATTTGTTATTTGTGGCACCTGTTGAGCTCAACACACAATGTCCATTTTGTATTATAAGAGACGATTCCTAACTGTTGTGAGGGTTTTTTTATCTTGACCTCCTCTTTGAAATGAGGTCATTAATCCAGGTGTCCAGTCCGTGGTGTCTGCTAGGTTTTTGGTGCATTTCAAAGTGCTCAATTTAAGTCGTTGATAGGCTAAAAATGTCCACACATTTGACCAGAAAATGTCCGCATTGTTTCTGAATTGACTGCTGATTGAAAGAAAAACGGCAAAACCTGCGTCGCTGAATGACCGACCAAATGCTTTTCTGAATGAAGACCGACGTGCCACTGTAGGCTTATTAGCAGTTTTAGTTTGAATTATGAATGTAGTACCCATGGTTCAATGTAGCCGATTTATTGGTTGCACTCCGTAATATGGGTAATATGACTGATTTGGAGAACTTCTTTTTTTCTCCCCCAGAACTAAAAACTGCACAAACTGCACCAGTGGCCCAGTTGAGACTTTCCTTAGAAAGCCAGGTCATATTTTAAGGTGCGATGTTGAATTCCTTCCATTATAAAGGAGGGGTGTGTGGCGGCTCCAGATTTCTGTTGAAGCCTGCCTCTGACAGGGACATAAATCCAAAAACTGATGAGCCAGATCAACTTGTAGATTTCTTTTTTTTCTTCTTCTTTTTTCCTCCATCACATCGATTGACATTTTTACGCCCCCCCCCCCCCCCCCAAACATTCCTACATCCCCTTGGGGAGCAAATGAAATTACAAGGGCTTCAGGGGCTGAGAGTCCCTCCCTTTTCCCTGCCTCGAACTCTCTCTCCACAGAGAATGGCCGTGGAATTCGAGAGGAATGCGGTGTGGAATTCAGCCATGAAGCGTCTGGGCTGGGGCAGCCATGATGTCTCTCTAACCCAGGCTCATGTTCCTGTTCTGAATCCACCAAAGCTTAATTTAAGCACAGGACTGGGCTTTGGCAAGCCGCTCTGCTCAGAGGGAAAGCGAAGAAAGACTCCCAAAACACCGCCTGCATTTTTTAAAAATCTCACGCTCTTTCTCTCTCTCTCTCATTAAGTGCACCTTATGGAACTGACACATTTTCAAAGCTGTGGTCTCTTAGCCAGTGGGGGGTTTTAAATGGGAAAGTTTGCAGGGAAAGAGGAAAGTCTTGGAGCATTTTGAAAAGGAACCCAACGGCATTGTACTAATGCTGAACGTGGCCAGCGGGAAGTAGATTGAGGCCATTACTCTTTATTAGTTTTTTGCTCCCAAGAGGAAGTTTTTTTTTGTTTGTTTTGTTTTGCTTTTCGTGATTCTGAATCGATATAGCCCAAGTAGTGATTTTGTGGAAATGCTGTAGTTTCCTGTGAGAGATTGCGCTCCATTAAGATAGCTTCCTGCCGTGCTGTTTTACCGCCATTTTGGTTCCGTAACTGATGTCATAAAGGCCTGTGTGTTTCCACGGTCCGAAACGTGGGTGCACTTTCTGGCCTCTCCGTACGCTGAAAGCAACCTGAAGTTGTTACAGATAGAATCTTTGGTGCGGACTCCGGAATTTGGTGTTGAACCCGATGTGAATATTCTTTGACATTTGAGAACAATCTGCGCTTTGTTCCGTGATACGATCATTCTGAGCTTCAGTTCGTCTTTGACTTTGATGCGTGTTCCGCCTGGAGAGAATGCTAGCTGTTAGCCGCGTTTCGTTCTGTTCGCTCTTTTTAAAAAACTGTTTAGTTGTGCCGTTAATGCTTAAATGCTGTTTTTATATGGTAGATTTGGTGGTGGCCGACTTGTAAGCACGCAGTGAGCTCTTCAGAAAATCTGTGTATCCTTTCATGTTGGTGTGGTTCATGCACATTCACATATTTTTTTATTTCAGGGACAGCTGACCTCTTGAAATGTGTGTAAAAAATGAAAACAAGTATATTTCAAGCCCAAAAATTGATTTCCGGGTTACTCCTCAAATTAATTGGATCTGTCGTGTTACGACTCCAACAGAATGGAGCACAGGATGCAATTTCAGCCAAACATAAGGTTGGAAAAGAAAAGTCCGCACGGTGGACTTTTTTCCTAATCTGACTGCAGTTAGTGTGTAGCTGGTTTTTTCTTTCATTTTTTAAAGATTTCACTCAAGCTGTAGCCCAGATTTCAGTCAAGCTATAGCCCAGCCCGCTGCTGAAATGCCTCGCATTCGATAATGGTGTGCGAGCGAAAGCATCCCATGTTAATGTGTCAGGAGAGATTAAAGCCTTGCGGTTTATTCTGCAGATTAGACTCCCAGCAGATGTTCCACGACTACTGCTTACATTCCCTTACATTCCCCAGTGGCTTATCCGTCAAAAAACACCCCATGGTCTCCGGGATCCCTATAGCAATATAAAAGGGGGGGGGGGGGGGTGGTCAACTTGACATCAGTGTGTGGAAACTCACAGATGGACAGCAGTGTTTCTGTGTTAGAGGGCTCAACCCCCTCGGCCGACCCGAAGCACTGGGCAGTGCTCGATGTTTGGGGGTCACTCTGTGATTGGGGAGGGAACCCCAATGATTTCATTCAAAAAGCATGTTTGAACAGCAGTCATTTTCACACCTCCATCGGACCGAGCCACCTCTAAACCTTCCCAAGGCGAGTGATAAATGCCTGAGTGTTGTTGTCACTGTTGCGGCAGGTTGTGAAGACCCTCCATTTTTTTTCCTGCACTTCAGCAAGATGTCATTTTTACTGTCGTATGCAACTTGTCTTCCAAAATTATATTTGTCATGCAACAGTCAACCGCATTCTCCATTCTTTAAAGGAAGTGCTACAGCATTTTCAACCATACGGTCTATTTAAAAAAATGTATTAATCATCAAAACCCAGTACTGACCACACTTCCTGTATTTCTTAGCCCTTTAAGGTCAAAGATCGTTCTTGACTGAACATTCTAATGCTGATGTAACAATCGCTACTGGTATTTGAAAGCAGTGGAGTTCTAGAACACCAAATTAGAATTTTGAAAATCATTCCAAAATTGTTACAAGAAGGGTACAGGTAATTCAAATGAAATGCCAGCCTATTATGTTTTGTACATATAAGGTGATTTTGTACTTCCCAGGCATTTCAATTTTTTAAAGAGACTTTGCTAATGGCAATGTGCAACTTTGTCTTGAGCTGAGCGTGTTGCTCTGACACAAAGAGATAACTTGAAACAAATATGCGGTTTTATTTCTTCTGTATTTTTGTCCGTTATCTGGGAATTGCCGGGCTGAGGCGCCTGTGCGGCGGTTTTGGTGACGGTTGCGATCGCCACGGTGACGGGTCACAGCTGGCGGGAGGAGATAGACCAGGC
This sequence comes from Anguilla rostrata, assembly GCF_018555375.3. Classification (NCBI taxonomy): domain Eukaryota; kingdom Metazoa; phylum Chordata; class Actinopteri; order Anguilliformes; family Anguillidae; genus Anguilla; species Anguilla rostrata. The sequence continues at coordinate 34,092,433 of NC_057946.1, read as the reverse complement.
CCCTCGGCCCTCACAGACCGCTGTCCGTCAGCCGCCAAACTCAGGAAGTGATTCAGCAAGCGCAGGCTATTAGGGGAGCCGTTTAGGCTCATTCTCCCCTGAGCAAGACCCTGGGCTGTGCAGGGGAGGAAGAGTACGCGACAGCTGAGTGACACAAATCATCCGTCTGTCATTGGGCGTCAGCTACTGTCATCGGATTGGGCACTCGGGGTCTCGTTTTTATTATTATTATTTTTTAAGAATTTTTTTTGCAATTTTCCAGATCTGTGTCTGAAATATTTTAGAAGTATGACACTTGAAATACAGTTCCCAAAATGTAATATTTTATGTTATGCTCGACGCTGGTGTTCACATTATATTGGTGTTACTTGAGCCAGGGTCACCGTGGCAACGGCGGGGTCCGTGTCCTCAGGGCTGCCCAGTGGCGTGTTCTGCTGAGCGCTGACTCACAGCACAGTGACGTGGCCTCACGGTCTCACTGGCTGCTGACCACGCCCGTGCCTCCAACCCCGTGGCCTCACAGGCCAGTACGCAATCCTCCCCAGAGTCGGCCGGGGGGGGAGGTTTTAGTCAGCGGGGTTGAACCTCCTCGTTGCACAAGGGCGTCGACTCTTGTTGACCTGCTTTTGGGCAACTTCAGTCAGGCAGACAATTTGGCGGATATAAATTCTGATGTAAAGCAGGAAAGGGCAGTGCCTTCACACTAACTGAATTTGTTAGTAGTTTGAGATTTTAATCAAAATGTTTTTTGTTGATGTGCTAGGTTTCCAACGGGTCCTTTAATTCAGTAACTCAGGGTGTTAATTGGGCTTCACTGCCTCAGGAGTCAACATGTGTAGTGATCTGTGTGCAGCTCTTCTCCTCAGTGATCTTCCAGAAGGCACAAGGGAAATGTCATTGTAAAATAAAGGGTTTTTATTGGAGTCACACAATCACTGTATTTGTCAGAGTCTAAATTCCTTGGCAGCGTTAAAATTTGGGGACGGCCTTTTTACGGGTCTGTGTTCCAGCTAGTGACCCAGAAAATTGTTGCCTTTGTGGTCATCCCGAAATCTCGCACACATGCACATTGTGTCCGTACACACACACACACACACGCATTGCGTCCCTGCACACAACACACACACACACACACACACACACACACACACACGTGCACTGTCGCCCAGAGATGTCAACATGGCCGGCACGTGGAGGCCGGTGTAATTCGCATAGGGCTGGCGGGTGACTGGCTGGTGTCCAGTTAGGGAGCGGTTGGGATGCGTCTGGAGAAAAATATTTGTGGTGGTCTGTTTGCCGCCGCCCAAGAAGTTTTGAGTTTGCAGCATTCTTATAAATGACTCACTTTTCCATGCATGAATCATGGGGCCTGGGAGGATTGGGGTTTGAGAACCTCCTTCTCTCCTCCCGCACTCTGCAGCCTCTATGGCAGGTGCACTGCAAACCGGCCCTCCAGGCCAGCAGTACTGCTGGTTTTCACTATTCCTCTCTAATCAGGGGCTGATTTAGGCCTGGGTCACCAGCTGAGCGGGGGGACCTCTGGCCCGGTCAGTGACATTAATCAATCAATTAAGTATCAGGTAGCAAAGAAGATCAGCAGCTCTACAGCACACGAGGGCCAGGTTTCAGTGCCTCTGCAGTGTTCATCGTTATAGGAGCGGGGTGGGGGGGGCTTTCTGATTGGCCGGTTGGTTGGCTGTGGTTTCCTTCGCTCCTCTGTTGCAATTTTCCAAATAAACTGCAAGAGGAGGATTTTGAAATCCCAGTTTAGAATTAAAGTATCTCGAGTTGTTTTTTGAAGAAAAAAAAAAAGGTTATACAGTGCTCTAAATGACCACTGGATAAGGACTGTCTCATGCAGTGTCTGAAAGTGGGTGTCATGGGTTACGTGCAGATTTACTGGAGCACGCGACCGAGTGCGCGGTGTATCTGTGTCCCGCGTATTTGGCGAGCGAAGAGACAAAGTGACGGATAGCCTTGCGTACTCCTTCGTGCCTCGGGTCTGTGTCGTTTAAGTACAGAGGGCTGGAACGGCTGTTCTATGTCCAGACCAGATATGGCGGCCAGATCTGTGCCAAGTTCTGCCTCAGAGCGCGAGCTCGAGATGGTGGAGTACTGGGAAACGGAGAGCTTTTTTTCGTGATAGTCACTCCGGCCCCAACCGGTCGTTAGCGACGCTCGTCTAGACTGCGAGATTTCCTTTCTGTCTGCGTAATTGATGGCAGCTTTGATCGGTTGCCGTGTCCTCTTTTTTTCCCTTGTGCCTCCGGACTCCTTCTCTCTATTCATTAATGTCCTAATCTGATTTAATTTAGCCGATATATTTTCTGCTTATTTGGTTATTGGTTATGATTTATTTATGATTTCCGCCACCACCACTGCCACTGCAAGCGTTATAAGCAGCAGTGCTGTTGTTGACCCTTGACATCGCTGGCGATTGCTCATCACCTCTGTGACAGCATTGACATTGTATACGCATAACAAGACCAAAAAGTCAGCAGGATGAAGAACGGGGGCCGGCTGCGCACTGTAAGCGGAGTTACTCCTGATGAGCGGGCGCCTCAGCTTCGATTGTTCATTCACACATTTAAAAACGGCAGATTCGCCGATGTGGTGCGGCCCATTATTTCATGGTATTCTGGAAGATACTGGTCCAGATAAAAGCAAAGGAATGCGTGGCAGCGTGCTAATATGATGATGGCAGAAATGACTGCACTTGTTAAAAAGCTATATAAACAGGCTCTGAAATCAAACTTCGATGTTGGTTGCTTTCAAATGCTGCCAGGCATTGTATTTTTTCTCTTCTGAGGATCAAAGTCCGACAGATACCCACAGATAACACTCCACTGAACAGCCGTGAACTGTGAGGCCATGCATGCCTGGAGATATGTAAATATACAATTTTTGACCTGTTGGGCAAATACTGCCTTGCCTTGGTTGATTCCCAGTTTGTTTGGTCAGGAGTTGGTGGAGATGCAGATTGACCCATCATTTCTTGGACTGTGGTTGTGGTGGTCTGAAAATGTGACACCCGTTTAGGTTAGGCTTTACCCGTGGCTGTTAGGCTTTACTTTGCTGTGGTTACTCTTTGCATTTGATACCACTGACACATTGGTTGTGGTGGGTGCTCTCAGTTTGGGGGCTGGTCTGGTGAGGCCATGTGGAGGTAGAACCCAAATTCTGAAAGAGCTGACTGGATTGCGCAGGTTAACATGTTCATCATGCTGTTCAGCTGTAGCCTAGAGCTAGACTTTTTTCCCCCTCGGTCCTGTGAAAACAGGTGTGCAGGCGCCCTTTTCGGTGACAGCTGGCATTTGGGGAACTTGTTGCTCGTAGTTCTCTAAAAGCTCTTCAGGGGTTCCAATTAGGTGTCCACAGTGTGTGGAAGCGTCCTGCTCCTCCTGCGACTCTGTGTCCCTGTGAGTCAGAAGAAGCAGTAACATTGCGTGTTTTGGTGGAGAGCGTGGGCCTGCCTGCACCTTCCCAAACCAGGAGGTTTCAGGGATGAACACCACCACAAAATTGGGAGAAAATATTGGGTGAAATTAAAAAAAAAAAAAAATAACAGTAAGTTAGGTGGGGGTTCTACTCTAGCTGTTTTCTGTCTACAGAAAGGAGTGAACTAGTCACGCTTTCAGAGGCACTGAACATTAAAGAGGAGATGGTGCATCCCAGCGGTTAGCTCAGTGCTGGCCTGCGTGAGCTGTTAATGGGGCTGCAGGCTATCATGAACACAGGCCAGGCTTGGAGGTAGGCCCCAGTTTTACGAGAAAGTGTATACTGTAATTAATGGGCCTTCCTCAGCTGCTGCAGCTAGTGGGTGAATTCCTGAGCACTTCTTTTTCTGTTCGGTGTGTGTGCACTTGCATGTCTGTGTGTGTGCCCACTTGCGTGTGTGTGTGTGTTTCGTGCGTTTGTGTGTGTTCTGGGTGTGTGCATGTGTGTGTCTGTGTGTGTGTGTGTGTGTGTGTGTGTGTCTGTGTGTGTGCGCGTCTGTGTCTGTGTGTGTGTGTGTCTGTGTCTGTGTGTGTGTGTGTGTGCGTGTGTCTGTGTCTGTGTGTGTGTCTGTGTGTGTGCGTCTGTGTCTGTGTGTGTGTGTGTCTGTGTCTGTGTCTGTGTGTGTGTCTGTGTGTGTGTGTGTGTGTGTACGTGCGTGTGTGTGTGTGTGTCTGTGTGTGTATGTGTGTGTGAGGCCTGTAGTTGAGGTACATCCCTGCAGCCCCCATGGCTTTCCGAGTGGAAAAAGCAACACTGCATCCTGCGTTGAGCACGTGCACATGCAGAGGATTTATGTGCTTCTGGCAGATTACTGAATGTGGCTCGGGAAAGCTGAGGTGCAGTAAGATGTATATTTTTTGGTAGAGGGTCAGGGTTTGGTTCTGATTTTGGATTTACTGCCGTGAAAATAATCATTTTGTCATATTCCCCTATTGCTGAAAATGATTTTGGAAGCTAGCTGTTTTTTCAGGACCATTTTAATCTGTTGGCAACATTTTACCCAAATGCCATCAAATGCTGCCATTGATGTTTGAGATATTGTTCAAGGGCGTGAGTAATTACTTTTGGACAGTTGCAAAGTAACACTGTTTGTCTGGTAACATGTTGCGTTGTTCATATTTCCTGTAAAGTCTTGCCTCCAAGACTACGAATCCCATGAGGCAGTGTGTACTGCTGAAGGGTCCGAATATAAGCAGAACGCATCCCTCAACAAGTGGGAGACAGAATGATTTGTGCTATACCCCAGGGCTGATGCTTGGACTCTGGGCCAGATACATCACAATATCACACAGTCACAGTATCTGCAGCGGATTTACTGAGTGGTTGCAGTGGGTTTAAATGGCCATTAGAATGTGATTTGTGGTGCTTAAGTCTGCTGCTTTATAGTTTTGATGCGTAGTTCAGTCTGTTCATGGATACGTACACCTGAGAACAATGTGCTAAAATAGGGTGGATTTTGAAAATTAAATTTATGAATTCTGTTAAGACTCACACACTATTGACTTGTTGCATGTGGCACTTTAAAATGTACCATTTGCAGGATCGAGTGAGTGCAGGAGTTGACTAGGAAATTGTTCAGAGGTCTGGTCTTAACCTCTAATGACGAGGTGTCGTTACTTTGGGAATCAGTCTGCTGGTGAGTGAGATAATTGGTTGGTCAGTTAAGTGTACATGTATACTGCCATTTTTAGGGCAAGCAGTTGCAGCCAAAATATCGAAAGCATTATTGGCCGTGGCTTAACAATCTGAGATATATTTTATTATATTTCTGAAAAGGCAGAAGAAATTCTTTTTGTATGGCACGATGAGAGGACTGAGAGGCATTTAAATTAGCAAGTGCACTTGACTAAAATTATTTTTATCTGGACACCACAAATTTCCTGTGTTCTGTTTTTGAAACGCTCAGCTAAACCATGTGAGCTGTCACGACACCAAATGGGATGATTTGTACAGTATGTTCATTCTGTATGTCCCTTGACAAACACTTGGCTGCCATCATGTCTAATTTCTTGTGACTTATGTTTTTAATTTTTCTGAGCTACGTTCACTTGAGTTAAATGTTTTGCACTTTAAGTAGTTTGGGGGAAATGTTTAAAACCAGCTTCCTCTCATGCATTCTCTTTTCAAACTTGTTTATTTAGTTAAGCTTATCGGAAAGAAAAGCAGAACTGTTTAAATAAGGACACAGACATCTGAAATCTCCTGAGTATGAGTGCCACTTGTGCTTTCTGCGTTTCAACTGCTGGACATAAGCTCTCTAATCAATGAAGGTTCTGAGGCCTAAAACAAGAACCCCCTCGTGGTGTAGTGTGTTTGATACAAGCTAAAAGACAATACATGCTAAAAGAAAAATAATTTTCAAAATCTTGCACTTTTGCTCTGCACAAACATTTGTGTGAGTAATTTGTTTTGTGGAAAGGTCTGGTTCAGTGTTTGCAACAGGACTGACATCAAGCAAATCATCACGTCTTTTAGCAGGAATTGTGTACATGTAACCCTCTCTGAAAGTACAAGCTTGCCATGCTGTTTGATGGCTTGCAGTACATTGTAACTGAACTCCTGTGCTAAATCAAGAGAATATTGAGTTTTTGGATGGCATGTTGTGTAACTACAAACCAGAGAGAAAATTGATACAATATTGTGCGTTCAAACGCTGTGGTTTAGTTTGTTGCAGGTGTCTGGAACTCGTAGTCTAGTATTAGTCGGGATTATTTCACAGCTGCACCCTACGAAAGGCTGTTTTTGCGGGAGATTTTTTTTGGGACAAACGCTCGTGATTACCATGTTTTCCTCCTGCTCTGCTGCTTGCACCAATAGGATGGCAGCAGCTGCTCCTGAGGCGTCTGCGTTTTGTCGGAGGCTCGCGATGTTTCGTGCGAGTTGGGATTTGCCGTTTCTTGGTTTCTCCGCATGACTGTGTGATGACTGCCTGTTGGATGGCTGACAGCTGCTAATCTTCCATTCATATACCTCTTGAGTATAAAAGTTGATCATTCTGACGATCATGCATTATTATTATATTATTGTCATCTGGAAAACAGCTGTTGTCCATGTTGTCAATGACTGTGTGCGGGAGGGACACTGTGACTGCGAGGGCTGATGTGGATTGAAGTCAGCCAGGGTTGCCTCAGGTCTCTGCTGCGTTAGCTTCTCCCAGCCCTGAGCCAGGCACCCACACGCTACCAGCTGTTGTCCGTGAGAAATTAGCCTCTATTTCAGTAAGTTCAGTCTCATCTGTTGTGCCCTTTGGCCTGTAGTGTGCAGAGTTGTCGCTGGCTCTCCTGTAGTACTGTGTGGACTGTGGGGTGTGACATTGTCACTGGCTATCCTGCAGTAGTACCTGACTTGTAGCATGTAAAGTAGTGACTGGCTTTCCTGTAGTACTGTGTGGCCTATTGGATGTGAAATAGTCTCAGGCTGTTTTGAAGTACTGTTTGACCTGTAGTGGGTGAAATAGCCACTGGCTCACAGGTGACTGTTTGTTCTGGATTGCACCTTGTATGGGTCCGGTGACAAAGTTGTGCCTTGAGACGCATCATTTGGGTTCTCAGATTTTAACGAGGGCATAAATGGGACAAAAGGTTTTGTAAGTTTTTATCCTTAAGATTTATGAATGAATGAATGGGAGGGGGTTGTGAAGTTGCACTGGATCTTTCTAGCCAACTGTAGCAGTCAGGCCCGTTCTTATTGTGTAAAGATAAGACTGTATCTACCAGACTCCAGCTCATTGTGTTCTAGCAGTGCTCTTAGGTAATTGTTGTAAGACTGCAAGTCCCTCCCAGTTCTGTAGCTATAAATATAGAAGTCCCTTGGAGTTTGTTTAGATGTAAATAAAATTGCACGGGACTATTACTGCAGAGATGTTATCAAGGCCTTGGAATGCTTGAAATGTTCAGAGATATAGACATCAGATCTGGGAATGGGTTTCCGCTGGGGGGGTGGGGGTGGGGGAGTGGGTGGGGCAAGGGGGCTAACAGTGGCAGGGCAGGGGCGGGGCTAACAGTGACTAGGCAGGGGTGGGAAGTGGCCCGGGGGCTATTGTTGCCCTAATCATCGTGTCACAAGGTGTGTCTGTGTGTGTCTGTCTATGTGTATTGTGCGTGGCACTGCATGAATACATGTGTGTGCGTATGTGTGTTCACAAATGTGAGCACACGTGTATGTGTGCTTGTGCGTCAGTGTCTATGTGCGTCTGGGTGTCTATGTGTATCTACATGTGTCTGTGTGTGTGCGCATGTGTGTGTGCTTATATATGTGTGTGTGTGTGTGTGTGTGTGTATGTGAGTGGGGGGGGGTGGGTCAGGGGAAGGAGGGGGAGTGGAGGGTCATTATCCACAGACCCAAGGTATGCCATCTCTGTCCATGCTGATCTTTCCAGTCGGTGATTTAAAGTGCTGCCAAATTTAGCAGCTGACACGCCCACAAGCATGAGCGCAGTGCATGCAGCTGACACGCCCAAAGGCGCAGTGCATGCAGTTGACACGCCCAAAGGTGCAGTGCATGCAGCTGACATGCCCAAAGGTGCAGTGCATGCAGCTGACACGCCCAAAGGCGCAGTGCATGCAGCTGACACGTCCACATGCACAAGTGCAGTGCATGCAGCTGACACGCCCAAAGGCGCAGTGCATGCAGCTGACACGCCCAAAGGCGCAGTGCATGCAGCTGACACGCCCACATGCACAAGTGCAGTGCATGCAGCTGACACGCCCGCAAGTGCAGTACGTGCAGAACTTGTCTCAGCAGTGTAGAATACTGTGAAACTTGCCGGAAACTAAACTTCTCTCACCTTTTGTGCAAAGAAAGAAAAAAAGAACTTCCTTTCCTAATGTGCTGTAGCATTTGCTAAATGTCAGAACACTTGTCAAAAAAATATATTTTTTAAAATCCTTTGATAATTTTGAATTTATTTCAGAGGTCATAACCTGCAAGGCTTTTTAACAGTGTTTTGACACTTAATGCTTGAGTCACAGCAGTATTACTAATTTTCCACTGTCATTGATACTCCTGCTGGGACGTCCCCTAATATGCATGAGATCAGGCTTTCTGACTGAGGACATCGCATATCAGACCCGTGGGATACTTATCAATCTGGCTTGGGCTGTTCTCTGTGAAAACAGCGTAGGGTCGTTTCCATTAAAATTTAGCTAGTTCAGGAAATTAATTGAAATAAAATTCATGAATTTGCTTGGAGATTTCCATTGATTTAGTGAATTTCATTTTGGCTGGTTTCCTAAATTGACTGAATTGAAATGGGATTGACTCTCAACTCTAGTGGACAGTGGCAACTGTTATCCCACGTCATGTGACCTCTGGACTGAAACAGGAGCGGAAACCCATACTTGATGTTGACTCGTATGTCCAGACTTTCTGGATGAACACCAGGAGATCATTTTAACGGGGCATATCCTCTTCGCATCCCATAATATGAAGGTTACCCGCAGCCCGGCAACCAACCCAGAGCGGTTATGGCAGTCCTTTTTGTTTGGGGCTTACGCAATCTGACAGAATTGCGCTCGACCCGTCCATTTAAGTTGTAGCCCCCCCGCGTGGTCGTGCGGCACGTTGATTTGCCCCATTAGCGGCTTCCATGCCGCAGGGCTTCATTTGGCGCAGGAGCTGTGGAGCACCCCGGCGCCTGCAGAGATACAGTTACCATCGCCGCCCCCCCCCCTTACCCGTCCTGCTTCCTGTGACCGAGAGAGGAAGGCCTCTTACCGAACCCCCCCCCCCTTTCAGCTTGGGTACTGTCACCCCTGACACAGGATCCCAGGAGTGAATGCTTTAACTCGGGCCGAACCCCTTGGGAAGGCTTGAGCTTCTGCAGAGTTGGCACTGTGACATCAGAAGGCTTGTGGCTGAAACGCGTCAGTTAGTGGACTAAAGCCTTGCATTTTCTTTTCTTTCTTTTTTTTTTTTTTTACTTTCCCCCACAGCCGTCAGGAAAAAAAGTTGAGTTGTTTCTGCTGCTACCTTGATAGGGGGGAAGTTCTTTAACTGCACCACAAAGATAATATTTCTGTCACTGTTCAAAATCTTACCTCAAAAAAAAAAAAAAAAAAAAAAAGTGGTCTTTGAGGTCAGTGGGGCACTTTGTTCACTGTGGTACAAGTGATAAACTCCCTTTAGGGACATTGAACTGTACGAGGTAGTTATTTCCTTTTTGTAATTTGCTGTCCATCACCATGGTTTCCTTTGGACATGCATACAAGAAGCCCTGATGTTACATTTGAACATATAACTTAGCAGTAACCCGTGTGGTGGTATGCTCTGTGTTGTTTCATATCTGTATCGGCTCAAAAATATCCCAGTATTTTTTTAAGCAAAGCTAAAAAAAAAAAATGTAGCTACTATTAGGTCATATCAAATAATAAGTTTTTTTTGGTTGATTAAAAAAATGTATTATGTCATTCTGCTAAAATGTCTGTATTTATTTGTTCTTTTAACAGTGCAAAAAAAATGTTGTGTATTCGCCTGACTTAAGAGTTCTCTGAGCTGATGTCGTGCATTTTCCAAAATGGGGAGTTTCATTGCTGTGCTGCTGTCACAGATCAATCCAAATTCAAATACTTTATTTAATCCCCAAAAGGTTCCATTCCAACAGCCAATCCTGGAATAATAAAATATTCTGTGGGTGAAGGACGTTCATGAGTTATATTTAAAAAAAGGCTCAGGGGAGCCACAGCATTAATCTCTGAGCTGTAAAAACAAGACTATCTATTCAGTGAGCATTTGCATGGTGGAAATAATTCTTTATTTAGTAACTGCAGTGAAAAGTTCAGGTTTAGTCTAACTCTTGCAGTCTTCATGAGTCCAAGAGTGCTGAAATATATTCTTGATGTTACCCTGCACAATTTACTGTACCTTGCTCCGCCTTCGAAGCCAGTAGAAAATGCAATGCTTTGCAGGCTCTGACTGTAAAAGTGAGTCAGTTGTTAATTCCTCGCCTGGGTATTTAGGTTCACTTTCTAATTAGAATTCTCGGTTCTTGCTCTGACTCAATCCGTCGCCTGTTCTGTAGGCGAAGCGGATTTTGACGGTTTTTACGCAGAGCTGGGGTCAGCAGACGTCCAGGTCATCCTGCAAGCGTTTCCTGTGAGGGGGGTCTCACGAGGGTGGGAAATCCAAACTCCCTTTCTGCCCTCCATCCGTCCGGCTCGGGGACCCGCCGAGCACCTGCGCCGTTATGTCGTAGACAGGAAACAGGAAGTGACATTGGTATGGCATCTCACAGATTCTCCCGACCCACCAGATAATCAGCTCCGTGTTCTTAACGCTGAAAGTTCTGTCCCCCTGTGTTTGAAGCCAAAACATTCCAATTTAATGCTCTCGTGATCTCATGACTCTCACCCAATGCATGCTGGGATACGTTCCAGCACTCCCTGTCGTCCTGACCAGGATAAGCTGGTATAGATAATGGATGGATATATGGATGATCTCATGAATATTAATTACAGCGCATGGCCAAGCTCTATGGCAATGGCTGATCTGTAATGCAATATGCAGTAGCAGTGGAAACCCCTACAGTTAGGGGACAGAAGGAAAGTAGGTTGCGACTATCTGGTGAATCTTTAGAATCTGTGGTGCAGGGCTCTACAGTGCTCTCGTTTGTGGAGCATTTGCTCTTGACAATTAATGTGTGGTATCTGGAAAACTAATTTAGGTTCATCTACTAATTGGGATGCATGAGTGTGCTCCTAAATCTTTGAACTTTGGAGCACATGTGCTCCTTGGGGGGGGGAAATGTTAGCGTAGAGCCCTGTGGTGGCCTGCCTCCTGTCTTATCTGGCGCTGAACTGTGCGTCTGCGGAGGGTGTCGAGCGGTGTTGCTAGGTAATGGCTTGTGCCAGACTGTGGTTTCTGCTATTACTCAAAGCGAGGATGTTCTTTCTGAGAAGGTCTCTGGCTGCAAACGGCGATGATCCGTGCACCGCCCTCGTACCTGCACATGTGCAGACCGCTCTCACGTCCACCGTTTGACAGTTGTGACTGAATACGGAGTCACTCTGTATTCAGAACACCTCTCAGTGTGACTCCGGATTTGGAAGGAGCGCCCAGGGTTGCTGGATGGTACGGTCATAATGGTGTATTCGTAAGAAGCGGTGGGTTGCAGGTTCAAATCCAAGTTGGGGAAACAAACCTAACCCTTGACTCAACCAGAACTGCCCCAATGGACACCCAGCTGTAATAGTAAATGTTTAAAAAACATGCACCATGTCTGCTCAGTCAACATGCACCATGATGTGCTCGTGTCACCAACACCTAAACCGTTATGGCAGTCGAAAAGGCGCTAAGAAAACGCAGCGTTGTCAGCGTTGTGTGAAAGCGCTCTTGCTCTCTACACGTTAGGGGAGGGGGGGGCCGGGGGGAAGGCCGGCTGTAATTACGGCTCCCTTTGGACACTTCCTCTTCTCCGCTAGCTCGGGGTGGGTCACAGAGCACCCGCAGTGTACGAGCTCTACGTCTGAGCTCCAGCGGGATCTGCGCTCTGACGCGGCGAGGCCGACAGGAAGTGCGACCGAAGCGGCGGGGTAAGCGGTGAGCAGCGTCGAGCCAAACCGACGTTACTCTTACTCTGAACTTTAAGACTGAAAAACGTTAGGGCCGTGCTGTTATTTCTGCTTGTGGCCGCTGCAAGCTGCCATACCAATGTCACTTCCTTTATGGCTGATTGTCATATGCCTGTATGTACATTTCTGACTGTGGGGGGCGATAAATGATTGGATTCCGGGGGGAAGTTATCCACATTTCAAGTGAACACAAAGCTCTCAAATAGTGTGACAGTTAGCTTTCTTGTGAGCATTTTCTGTGTTGTGTTCCACACGTAGAGAATGAATAAACCAGGAGTGAAAAGTAGCAAGCATGACTTTAAATATCACTTTTGGTATGCAATCTTTGTGTTTTGTTTTGTATTTATGTTTTTTTTTATAAACTGGACAAGCCCTCCCTTCCTTCTCCGCGAACTCTTAATTGCACAGGATGTGGAGACCCCGGCCGGGGGGGAGAGTCGCGCTCTCTCTCTCTCTCTCTGTGCTCTCTGTCTCTCTCCAGATGGCAAAAATTCCCTTTTATGGCATTCGAGAGCTGTTGAAACAGGAAATGACATCACCGCACGCCGAGGCGGAGCACCAAAGGAGCGTAGCCTCTACTATTCGCTGGCATTCCGGGCCTGGTGACTCGCTGCTGGCCGGGAAAAGAGTCCCGCCACTTAAATCACCTCGACCCGAAACGAAAATAGCGCCGCGCTGCAATCGGAGATGTTATTTCATCTGCGATATATACCGGCTGATTGGCCCGAACCAAAATAAATAGTTTGCCTCTCACCGTTTCAGAGTTGTGCTGTGCGATGTAGGGAAAGTAAACAGGCAGGTCTCCAAACTTGCTTAAAAGCTGAGGAGGTAGTTTAAGGATAGGAGACTGTCACTCGGAAGGACTCATTAAGCAGATGGGCCAGTGTGTGTGTGTCTGTGTTTGTGTACAGGTCTGTGTCTGTACATGTGTGCGAGTGTACACATTCTTGTGTGGATTTGTGTGTGTGTGTGTGTGTGAGAATTCCTGTGTGCTGTTTTTATGCACGTGTGAGTGTTTGTGCGTGTGCGTATATGTTTGTATTTGTGCGCATGCTTGTGCACGCGTGTCTGGATCCGTGTCTATGTGTTTGTGCGTCACTCTCGGGGTCTGGTCGTACGCATATGGAGCCGGTTACGTAGACGCAGTCCCTCCCTGCCGGAACCAGCTGTGGAAGAATCTCCTCTAGCAGGCTGAGCTGGGGGGGGGTGGGGGCGGGGGTGGATGATCCAGGCCAGGTTTCCCAGCATCCCTTCCAGCTCTGCGGAGTGCACACTTTGCGCTATACAAAGTTTTCAGCCTTTATAAGGAGACTCTGGCATTGACTCACGCAGTGACTTTAAGCCTGTCTGTATTTGACTTTTCTTTTTTTTTTAAACATACTCACAGAATCTGCAGGAAATATCTTCAGCTGACAGGCCAGTGAGTCACTGAAGCATATTGATGGCAGCTTGCTATTTTACAGCTTCTGCAGGCGTAGCATGGTGTGAAAAATAGAGCCATTTGTAATGTTGACTGACTGACAGATGTTCGACAAATAATGGAAAATTGCTATTTAATTTCGGTTTAATTTCTGTTGACCTTAAATTGTCTTTCGTGGCAGAGAAATGTATGTGTGTATTTCAGGCAGCAATCGCAAAATAGAATTTAATATGTATATTTTTTCCAGTAATGCGAGACCTAGGCTTGCCTCTGGATGGTTACATTAAGTACAAGGACATTTCAATCTGGAGAAACTTTTATTTATTTATTTGCTTATTAAAACAAAATTAGTTTCAAAGTGTTGCCATCTGTGTTCTGCTGTGGGTGATGTTGTGTGTGAATGAAACGCTCTGGGAGTAGCCTCAGTGCCCGTGCGTGCGATGCAAACGGGTGAGCGAGAACTTAAAGCGCGTCTGTCCTGCCGCTCTTCAAGCGGTCGTAGACCGTGGCCGTTTCTCTGTCACAGCGAGTGTTAACAGCATTCTACTCAGAAGCAGGACTCGAGCTGCAGGACATACACTCGATCCAGAGCAGCAGCAGTGGTGCTGATGCAGATCGGGCCTCGGGGCGGGGGGGGGGGGAACGCTACTGGTCTGCGACTCTCTTCAAACAGTGCATTTAACACGCTTGTGAGAGAATCCGAGCCACTGCTAGATAATGGCCCTTGCGTTGGGGAAGATAAGTGGGGTCACGTCGTGAAGCATAGCTTGCGGGTTGAGGTGCGATTCTCCATTTAGTGCATTCACTGCCTGATCTTTACTTTTTGTTCCATTACTATGGAAACTTATGCGGGCGTGTGGGGGGGGCGGCGCATGTGGGGGGATATATCTCTGATTGAAATGTGTTTGTAATGATCAGCTTTTGGGGCACATGTCTTAAATCATGTATGTGTATGTCATATATGATTTAAACCTTAAAAAAAGATTTAACCTGTGTGTTTTTCTCACTAGTACTTGCAGCCAAATCCTTTTGTTGTATAGGACAGTTTTTGCGTTGTGTATAAGACACGCGTGCACACGTAAACACGCACTCACAGACACACACACACACACACTCACACACTGTCTGCCTAGATTAACCATTGGAAAATTGGTGGCTGTGTCAGTTTCTGCACACAAGGTTGGAGATCTGCCCAGCACACAGGCACAACAAGACTTATCATACTGTCTGCTGTTTGCAACGCTGAGTACTAATCAGCAATCTGCTAATAAAGAACATTCTGCTGTCTCAAACGTTACAGGTGAAAACTGAAACCCCTCGATTCACCACACCACATCAATACAATTTCTTATAATAGAGATTTTATCTGATGAAGACGGCAAAACTGTTGCATTCTTAACTTGAATAAGGCTTTTTTTTTCTAGCAGAGTGATACGTCTCCTTTCAACTCTTCCTGGTGCAGTCTTTTTGTGGCAGAAGCCTGGCCTTACCTTCTTGCAGCACAAATTCTGCCAAATATATATCACAGTATAGTCTTGCTGCGTAGTCATTCTCTTTAGTTTTACCACAACATTATCTCTTATGAACTGCACTGCCAGAACAGCACATTGCTAGTAGTCCTATATAATGTAACTGTCACTTCAAACTGCTGAAAAGGCACCACGTATATATGCATTCCAGTGCCGGGCAGTGCTTTCTGTGACCTGGAGTTAGCCAGACGTTTGTCTTTTCCAGTCCGGAGAGACTGAGGAGTAGAAGGTCGTTTTGCGGGAATAATGAACCCTGCTGTCAGGATGAAGCACAGCCGCATTTGAACAAGCGGTCGTACTGTTTCTCTGAAAAACAGCCTGCTCCCAGCTGGTGGCTAATACGAGCAGTATGAGTGCATGAGTGCTGTTATTGAAATGTGCGTGAATAATGCTTGGGGGCATGAAGCAAGTGTCTGGCTTTATCTAGCGTTCTTATTTTTTATCTTGTTTTGTTCTTGTTCAGGTTCAGTGTGCTTGTATTGTGTAGGCCAAAACAAGAGCATGTCATATAAATAACTGATGAGTTGCGTATATGAGTAATGATCCTGTTCCTACAGAAATGCAAAGGTATTTTTTACATTACATTACATTTATTTGGCAGACGCTTTTATCCAAAGCCACGTACAATAAGTGCATACCAAAGGTCATTTGAACAACTATAAAACACTGGTCCGATAAGGTGCTATACTCATTTTGTAGTTATTCATAGCCATGAACACATTAAGGCCAGTTCACACAGTGAACATTACTCTGACCTAACCTATGCCACGTCAAACTAGGAGGCATTTTTTTAAATCCCGGGTTTTTGTGTATATGTGGCATTTAGTCGTCCTGACTCTAAGTGTTTAGGTTTTTCTTTTAGAAACTGCGTTTGTTCAGATCACTGTATGAGATGTTTGGTCATGGCTGGAACAGTGCTTGTTTGGTCATGGCTGGAACAGTGCTCGTTTGGTTATGGCTGGAACAGTGCCTGTTTGGTCAGGATTGTAATCTTAAACATCTTTTATCCAGGAGTCCAGTGAGGAGACCCCCGAACGTGACATTACGCTGGGAGGACATCTCCCATTGACACAAGTTTCCATCAGGTATGGTTCCCTCTGCTCTATTCTAGTAATAATGATAATTATGATGATGATGTATTTTAGTTTTGACATGTTTTTCTGATTGAAAAATGAGTAGTGATTGCTTGCTAATTGCTCAGCGTCATATGTACCGCCTGAAAGTGAAAACCCAGAGAAAAAGCAGCAGGGCTGTCCTTGAAAGGCTCTGCATGTTTGCTTCCTGTTTGGTCAAAGTCCTAGTGTGACCCCGTTTGAGTGAAGTCCACAGAACTTTCTAGCGTGCGGATACAAAGCACAGGTAGGGGGAAAAAGCAGAGCGTGACATCACCGGATGGCTGGGAGAGCCGCAGGCCGTGATTGGCGATGGCGGCGGATTTAACCGGAGCGATCGGTGCACACACAGGGTCGGTTATCTGTTTTTGGCAGGCTGAGAGGTACGCTGTCTTACAGGACGGGATGGCCAATGCACACCTGACCTCATCATTCCCACTAGCACGTGCAGTCCAGGGCTTTGGTGTCCTGAAGCTAATATTGTTCATTAATGTGCTCCTCTATGGCCCACTCGTTATGAACAGTTAGATTAAGAAACTAACAGGAAAAGCAAAATAAATATTTTAATGTCAAGAAAGCAAAAGATTGACTTTAGTACAGCTGAGCGCGCTGCACGGCTATGACATTTGCCAGGTAAATTGGTGCTCAGTGTGTGAAATCTGGACACAGTGTGCTAATCCAGTCCAGTTGGGTCCTGCTCTCCCACAGGGAGTTCACAATTAAGTGCTCTTTGTCTTCCACGTTTGAGGAGCTGATTGGCTGAGTGTTCAGTGCTTGGTGCAAAGTGGAGGCAAACAGCTGTCTCAAGCAGGAACCTGTGGAAACATGTCGGAAAACCAAAAAACCAGCACTGCCTTCCGTTCTGATCGGTGTCCCCTTCAACAACCGCCTGCCTTTTCTCTCCTTATGGGTGTTGAGTTGCTCATTTTGCAATATTTTGGACATGGGAAGGGCAGGACAGTGGAGTTTGGGGAAAGGGGGGGGTGTCCTCTCATTGTTCCCCTGCTTTTGATTGGCCACTCCCCTGCGAGTTCCCCAAACGCGTAACGTCCCTTCCTGTTCGGTGGAGAAATCCGTCACGCGAAGACATCACAAAAGCAGGCCCGGTCGAACAACAAAGCAAAGGTCGCCGCGAGGTCGCGCTGGGCGGCACGTTCTGGAACGTGTTTACTCTGGGCTTTTGAGTAATCCACTCTGACAGGGTACAGGATTTCCAAAAGGTGCTTTTAATCCTTTGATTAGGCTGAGAAAAGCATTTACACAGGGTGACAGGTGTCTGACTACTGTGAGACATGAACCAAATATCCGACATACATCCACATATGTGACTGTATAAGTCCACCGAAGGGTCATGCAGAATTCAGTCAAGGTCTGCTGAATAGTTTTTCTCCCACCCTTGCCTAAGCACCTCTCACTGTTACGACCAATCCTGACAAATATCGGCACAGTCCTCCCCTTCCATTTGCAGTGACACGATGGCTTTATGTTCTGATCCAGAGTTTTCTCTCCTGAGATATTTTATGGTAAATCTCTCCATTTTTGTGTACAGTTACCCTTAAAAGGGGCTCGTTTGAACTCAGAATTTCCCTCTCTGTGTATCGCTGGACAGTCGGCTTCAGTGTCCAAGACATTGTTAAAATAATATGGCCGTGAGTATGGCTCCCTTGTTGGACTCATAACCTTACGGTACGGAGCCTGATCAGGCGGGCGCTCGGATGTGGGAGGAGCTCCGAAGCAGCGTCAGGTTCGTCTTGCGATGAGTAATGGTCTCGTGTACGTGATCTCTCATGGGAAACAGGAAACCGTCTCGCACACTCTGACTTTGCAGATGCACTGTGAGTGTCTGGGGTTGAGACCACACAATACCAGAGGAATTCATATTTTTAAAAATATTTTAAAGAATATAAAAATTCTTTTTACAAATATTTTAAAGAATACAAGCTGTTCTGAATGTGTTTTCATTCAGCATGCACTGAGATCACCATAAATACCGAAAACATGGGGATTCACGGTGGGAATTTATAATGCATGTAATTGCAGTTTTATTTGTGAGAGCTGCTGCTAACAGGAATGCTAATGAACTGCGTCATATTGGGGAGCGATTATCCTCCTCCCTTATCCAGCAAACAAATTATCCAGCGTATCAGCTCCTTTGGCTCTTTTCTTCCTCTGCTTTTTACTTCAGTCCATGTTCCGGGTTTTACTCAGTGCAGTTGTCCAGCTAACTCAGTAATCCTGGGGGGTATTTCACAAAGCAAGATTGCTGAGTAAAAACCAGAACAGCTATTTTTACTTCAGTCCATGTTCCAGATTTGGACAACAATGCATATACAATTGGATGAATTTATGAGCATCGCAGCATGCACTGGGTCATGTGCGTAAATGCTGGACAGGCCTGGTTGCCGATAAGTGTGGCTTGCGTGGTTACAAGGGGAGACCTTTTGGGGAGCTTTTGGCTGGAGTTTCAGCCACTGAGCAGCTCAGTGCCCTGCTGTCGCACAATAACGTCGTATTAGGCGACATCAACATGGAGGTCTGAGAGAAGGACACGATCAGCAGTGGGCGGAGGCTCACACATTTCAGGACTCAGATGTCATTTCAGACTGAGATGTCCGGGCAGCAATGCAAAGCAAAAAGCCCTACAGGTGAGAAACTACAGGCCTGTCAGCTGCAAAGACGGTGGCAGCACCATTAAAAAGTATTGTGGCCCAGCACCCTATTAAGTGACTCTGTGGTGAAGCCTTGCAGTTGATCTATTTATTTATTTTTTGCTCGCGGCTGTCCGATGGCATGATTGGACGTACAGGGCGCTGTCAGTGCCGTAGTGAAGCCATGGGCAGGGCTGGCAGTTGTTTACTGTGGCCTGGCTAACAGGCGTGTGGAGATCACCGCGTGTGGAGATCACCGCGTGTGGAGATCACCGCGTGTGGAGATGACCGCGTGTGGAGATCACCGCGTGTGGAGATCACCGCGTGTGGAGATCACTGCGTGTGAGGCGCGGGAAAGCGGAACGCCTTTTCAGCCTGCCGCCGAAGAGAGTAAAAATAGTGGCGACACGACACGGACAACCCCCCCAATCCCCCCCCCCCACGCACCGCGTGCCTGCAAAATGGCCCTCGTGTCGGTCCGAAACAGCACCTGTGTTCCGTTCTGGATTTTCCATTCCGTTTCGTTGGGGTTCGTGCTTTCTTGCGCTCTTTTTTCTTGGAAGTTTGCGTTGTAAGGACGTTTTTTGTGTGCCTGTGTTCATCGGGAGCTTTCTGCAGGAGGGCGGCCGCATTCACTGAGCGGGGCCTGAGGTCGCTGACCCCCCCCCACCCCTCCCCCTGGAGCAGGATCCTTCCTTTTCCGGGCCGGTGCAAGGCCAGCGCTGGGCCTATTTATACCCCCCCCCCCCCCCCCCGCACAGCCGCTCATTGTCTCCAGGGACTGGGGGGGAGGGGGGGGGAAGGAAAAGCCAGTGCATCTTTAAAACATATCAGCGCTCCTCCACCCGCAAGGACCGATAAGCGAACCCGAGACCGTAGTAACGATCGCTGCCAACCGTGTTTTTGGAAGAGGCGCGGTTGTACGCACGTTCCCCCTTTTTCCCCAAAGGGCTCCGTGTGGCGCAGGAGAGAGGAGTCGGGGGGGGGGGGACAGCTAGCGCTAATCTTACAGAGGAATACGCATGCAGAACTTAGCTTTGTAGGGGTGTAAAACACCCCCGTTTGTGAGGGTATTATAATTGCGTGGCTGTGGATTAACGCATATGCAGCAAACTGATAGGCCGTGTTACACATTCTCATTAAGATTTAATTGCAGATTCTCTGCTTAAATGAACTCTGCTGGATTTTTACTTTTTTAGACATGCCTTGAGGTGTTTCTCTTAGTAAAGTCATTCTTTTTGATGTCAGCCAGAGGCGATGTTATTATCTTGCATTTATGACATCAGTGGGTGATTTGATAACTTGGAAAATTAGACGGTACCATTTAATTGGATTAATTTTTCAGAAAGTTAATTTTAAAAAGCCGCATGGGCATGAGATCTGGTTGGCTGTAGATTTTGTTCATAAGGCAGCAGCTGTGTTGCTGACGTAATGCAGTCATTTCTTCGTGCGTCCTTCCAAGCATTTCCCTGGGCTTGTTTTGTTTGGGGAAAACAATTGTAGGTGTTCCTGAAGGCTCAGCATAGCTTCCCAGAAGCATGTCTAATCTTTTTGCCATGTCCAGGGTGATAGTGGCCAGAGAGATGTTGAATTTTAAAAAGCCGTTATTCCAACGTGTGCGGGATTATTTACTGACTGAGTATATCATACGCCAGCGCAAGCTAATAAAGAAAACACAGTTCTACATGCATGCTTAAATTTGTAAACACAGTGAAACATTTCTTTCAACATATTTCAGTATCACTGAAGTCAGTATGACTTCACCCCACATACGTCAGTTCCGACTTCTCTTCCTCACTAGCATAGCAACCAGCCACCTGTTTTCTGTCTTATTTTGAACTCTTCAATATTACTTCAGTTAATTTGTAAAGATGCAAACATATTTGTGTAAAATCATCATCCAGGGAGGAGAGGGCAGAATGGGCAAGAGAGGGAGAGAGAGAGGGAGAGGGAGAGAGGAGTTTCCCTTTGGGTGCAGGAAGGAAGAGTGACATTGGTGACACTGGAGCTGGGACTGAAATGAATCGTTCAAAAAGACTTCCGCTCTTAGTCTGAACTTCTCTACCGCTGACCACACAAGCCCGAAGGGTATTCCCGTAAATTACTGCGAACCAAAGACTTCAGCAGACATGAAATTAAAACAGACATCACAAAGCGGAACTAGATCTAATCTGTAAGGAAGTTTGGAAGTTTTTGATATTGAACTTGAATAAATAAAAATGAAAGTAACTGCAACCTGTTAGCCCGGTGTATATTTTTGGACAGGAACTTCACCCAGCTGTCCAAAGACAAGCCTTAAACCAAAGCTTTATTTATAAAACATTATTATTGTTCTGGTATCGTCTATTAATCCTATAGTAAACCACATTGCTCTTAATGCAAGAGGGAGGATTCTTTAGTTTTGTTTTCTATTGGTTATTGACTTGTTGAGCAGTTCACCTGTCTTCCAAATTTAGCTTAATCCCAGGCAAATTTAACCATGTCCACTGCTTTCATTCTGCTCATTCAAGGCAGACCCCTGAGTGAAGCCTGCTTATTTGCCATTTTAAAATAAGATATCCAGCCAAGCTGGGTTAGCGGTCAGCTGGGTGGAAGTTTGGTTGCGAATGCATGAGCAACGTAAACGACTATTTAGCACATGCTCATGTCCATAACAAATGAAACAGCCCTGTGTAAAATCCATGTATACAGTTGGACATTTACTGAAGCCATCCCCCTTTTGGGAATCAAACCTGCAAACTCTCAGTTAAAAGCAAAGTTCCCTAATCATTGTACTGCACTACCTCAATATCAGAGTGCTTAAGAACCTTTTGAATGCTTTTTTGCATTTTTAGTTTTGTTTTGTTTTTGTTTTGAATTAAATACTAGTTTTCAGTGTTTTCCTGAGAAAGCTAGTATTTAATTCAAAACAGGCAAAAAACAAAAACAAAAAAAGCATTGAAAACATTTAGTTGTAATGGGTAGGATCACAGATGTATGTATTGATTGGATGCACACAGATCAGTGTAGAGCAGATTGGGCAATTGATCTCCTTGCGCTTTCTTATCAGTGCACCTCCTCCTGAGTATATGGAATGCTGGAATGCGATCCTGTGTGATGCGGAAAGCAAATCCAGTGTATTGATCCACCCTGCCTCAGCCCCACGCTAGTACAACATATGACTGCTGTGAGTCAGTCCTTAAGTCACAGTCCTCGTGTCGTTTAAAACGTGTATCCTCTCCAGACCTGGGTCAAATACGTGTTTGTTTTGGATTCAAGTACTTTTCTACGCTTGACTGATCTTGTCTGGTGTATTGGAACCAATAAAATACTCTCAAAAACTGCAAACCCCGCCTTCTGGTCCTATTGGCTGGCTCAGTTACACCAGGCAAGATCAGTAGAGCACAGAAAAGTATTTGAATCCAAAACAACTGCATATCTGACCCATGTCTGATCCCCTCCTGCGTGCGTCTGCACGTGCTCAGAGAAGGCCACGGTTGTGAGCGGCCCGGCGGGTGTCGGCAGAAGAATGTCCTGAGGAATTTCTCCCGCCGAGAAAGCCCCCGCGTTAACATGTCGCGCCGGGTGAGCGATGGGCAGAGCGGCGGTTCGGCGTTAGCCGTGCGGTTCTGCGCGCCGCACGCTGTTATATGGGCGTCAGTGTAGTGTAATGGGTAAGGAGCTGGCCTTGTAACCTAAAGGTCACAGGTTTGATTTGATTCCCGGTTAGGACACTGCCGTTGTACCCTTGAGCAAGGTACTTAACCTGAATTGCTTCAGTACATATCCGGCTGTATAAATGGATGCAATGCAAATGCTATGTAAAAAAAGTTGTGTAAGTCGCTCTGCATAAGAGCGTCTGCTAAATGCCTGTAATGTAATATTTTGGCTACAGTTTTGCTGTGCCCTGGAAGTTAATCACTCTGATATACATCTCTGCTCCTGGGTCAGGCTGTAGTGCTTTCGGAAGGTTTTCTCATAGCTCCGCGGGCCCTCTTTGCGATCTCAGTATTTGTCCTCCTCGGGCTGTTGGAAATCTTTCATTAACTTTATTTAATTGGGGTTCACTCAACTCGGAAATTTCGCAACCTCTCCGTCTCCCAAGAGCCGAACAGCCGAATTTCAAATGACCAGATTTCCTTCTTTATGTGGCATTTGGAAGCGTAGTGTTGCTCTTGTAACCTTTTGGGGTGGGTGGGGGGTTTCCTTTGAGGAACGGTATGTTAAAAACTTATGCAGTTTTTCGATAACTGGGTAATCTCAGCAGGCGATGAAATGCAGGCTCTGGGGTGTTTGTCATACTGAAATTTTGCCAAAGTGGGAGAGGGAGACATCAAACAAAATATGAGTGGGAATGGGGAAAGTGAAAAAGTGCAATATTACAGACTGAAATGATATGTGGAAGGCAGTATTTTTATTATTCATTGTTTTGTCCCATGTGATGTTCATAATGTCATAAACATATCAGGTGGGATGAAGAGCTTCATCCTGGATAGACTGCCATCTAACTGTAAACACAAACACCCACACACAAACACGTACACATGCGTGCAAGTGCTTGCACACACACACATACATGCCCACAAACTCACATGCTCAACAAATAAGTCAACATGCACACAAACGCAAATGCCTACATTACTCTTGCAAACACATACTGTACACACACCCACATGCAGAAACACACCTCTAGGCACAAGCACGCATGCATGGTCATGTACACAAATACACATACGCCACACGTCCACGTTTATATCCATCTTCCTCATTGAAATGGCCAGAACTCCTCCTTTGTGTGATTAATGGGGGTGTTTATTGGTCTATCCCGATGAGAGGTTGGTACATAGCCCCAGGATTTGAGAAAAAAAAGATTCTTCATTTTTTGGGGCAGGTTGATACAGGATCTGGATTTCAAAATGCTGTTTGAATAAAAGACGCTGTGAACCTGATGTTCACCTATGCTGGAAGAAGCTGTGCATTTTATTAAAAGCTGTGCGGCGATTATAGACAGATCCTTGCCTGGCTGCTGGGAACAGCTGTGTGTGTGTGCGTGTGTGTGTACATGCTTGTGTGTGTGTGGGTGTGCATGTGCCTGTGCATGTGTGCATAAATATGTGTTGTGTGTTGTGTGTGCACATGTTACAGCACACAGGTTTAACAGGACTGGAAGTAAAGTCCTGGACTGGTTCTTGTCATATTTACGACTGTTTGTCATCATAAAAACCACTGTGTGAATGAGTTAACTGAACAGTTGCCTACTAAACCCTACTGACACTATAAATGCATGTGCATTTGTAAGCAGCATTGCATTTTAAGGAGCTCATAAACTTTGTACTGAGCAGTTTTGTTTTTACATTTTAGGCTACAATGTAAACCGTTATTTGGAGGGCGTTTACATAATCTTGTACAGTGTTGGCAAGCGGCCATTTTGATGCTGGTGTGCATGGTCTGGCTTCAGTTAAGAAGATAAGAACATTCTAATCACATATTTGTTATCTCACACCTTAAAGGGTTAATTCATCCCCCCATCTCTGTCATTGGCGACATCCACGTAACATGAAACTTTTTAATGGCAACGTAACTGTTATGGTTTGTTGTACTTTTCAGATTCAGAAACCCGCAAGGTCACCCGGTCTTCTCTTATCTAGTTTTTTTACCCTCATCAGACCTCGTATCTGCGCACTCTCAGCACTGAGTGATCGCTTATAACATCAGCAGTGTTTAAATGTAGCCATAGCAACATCTTTTTCATAATTGGTTTTCACAGGAAACACGGTGTAGTTTATTTTCAGCTGTCACTGGGCAATTATTTCTGTATGTCTAACGGCCTCCTCTGATTAAACTTTAAAGGTGCATCACACCTTAAGGAACTTTTTAAAGTTCTGCAAAAATGAAGACAAGTTCATTTTTGAAGATATGAAATCATCTAATTCCACCAAATAAATTGCATTTAATTTATTAAATTAATATTAAATATCAGCTGAACACAATGCATTGTGTTAATGTCCTGAGGGATGTTAAGTTCATGCATATAATTGGAGGGGAGCAGCGATGTAAAGATTCTTTCATTCCGTCCCTTTGCCTTGACTGTGAGAGACCCCTTTTTTCCAACGGTGCAAGCTTACCCAGAAGAACACTGTCTCCAACACTGCAGCTAAGCTAGGGGACATCCCCCACCACCCCCAAATATAGACCCCGGGACTGTGCCTCTGGAATGCTGCCAGACCCCCCACAGTGAGGCTCTGCCAACTGGTCTTCCTTAGGGTCCCGGAAGGGAAATTTTGGGTTGGGTCACGCTGGGCGGGCACAGGGGACTCGTAGTGTGAAGGCCCAGTAGAACAGTTAGGATGCCGCTGTTATACGACTCAGGACTTCGTGTCAGTGTTGGAGTCAGTTCCTTTTCAGTTCAGCTCAATTCAGGAAATAAATAAAAGTTAGAAAAATCCTGACGGGCATTTTTCATTTCACGCATTGAACGTCTGTTCATTTCCTGCATTGACTTGATTGAATGTATTCCCTTTCAGTGAAAGTCAATGCAGGAAGTAGACGTTCAGTTCATGGAATTGGAAGAATCCCCATAAACTGAATGAATCAATATGGAATCAACCCTGACCTTGAAATATAGTGCAATGCAAACCAGTACAGTCCACTGCAGTTCTATAAATACAGTCCTCCTGTCCCATTTCAGTGTCTTTCTTGGAAGCCTTTTAAAATGTAATATTTTTCCACAATATCTTTCTATCTTCTATCAGAAATGACTTATCTAATCGTTTAGCCATGTCTCTGAATGTCTCTCCCATAGAGAGTCAAAGTTTTTAAAATGCATTTTGAAAGACATTTTTACACATGCCTGACTTGGTGTGTGCTGTCACTTTGTCAAGGAAACGTAGGACGTAAAAAATAAATGGTGATGCATCACATATTTACAATGCCAGTCATCTGTGACTCGGTCATTAGTTGTGATTTACGAGCCCCATTTTGGTTATTTAATATTCTGGAGGTTTTTGACAGGTGAAGGACGGTAAGCTCTTTGGTGGATCTCTGTCCATGGGCCATAAATACCGTTTGATAAAAGCAGATGGAATGCAGCTACGTTCACTGCGTGGTTGAAGTAGAAGAATTCGTTCCAGTCCTGTGGTCGTGTAAGAGGTTAAATTTGAATCAGCTTTGCATCTCCATGAGCTAAACACAGTTGTCTGCTTTTCAGCAGTGCACTACCAGGAAATCCCCTTTTCAAGTTATTCATGAGAAAAAAATCTTTTCTTGTTTCTTGTTTGTTTCTTGTATGCGCACTTACCAACTGTGGTGTTCACAGAAAACACATTTCAAAATTAATATTTCTCTCCATTCCGTAAGTCAGTTCTTCTCCATAGAGCGAACTGGAAAGAGGCAATTGATTTCCGAAAATGTCTGTCTGAATTTGGTATTACTGACTTTGTTGTGACTGACACTATATGACGTATTACTGACATCTGTGCTTGGCGGATGACACTTATCCATGGTGATTTGCATTGGTACCGTTGGATATTTCACAGTGACCTTTTCAAATCCGTTAATTCATTCAGGTGAATTGAAGTATAGTTTTTGAATTTGGAGAAATGTACTGACGTCACGGCACAGATGCACTTTGATCGGTTTCCCTACTCGGGGTCTTTCCTCCTGGGGTGTAAATAAGTGGGAGGTGACATCAGCACTGCCCACCATTGCCCAAGAGGCCCTGCTCCCTGGGTGTAAATAGGTGGGAGGTGACATCAGCACTGCCCACCATTACCCAAGAGGCCTTGCTCCCTGGGTGTAAATAGGTGGGAGGTGACATCAGCACTGCCCACCATTACCCAAGAGGCCCTGCTCCCTGGGTGTAAATAGGTGGGAGGTGACATCAGCACTGCCCACCATTACCCAAGAGGCCAGGCTGCAAGGCCAAGGCGGGCCCCTACAGTTACAGAGGTTAACGGCCACCTCTGGTCAGGGACTGAGTCACCAGCTCACTAAGACTCGGGTTCCATGTACATTTGAAGCACAAATATTGAATTTAAGTTAATGTATTGGGTAACACAAAATGTATTATTTGCAAATGATGAAACCCAACCAATATATATATATATGTGTATATTTTTCAAACACTTAATTCCTGGTCATGGTTCACTTAGTTTAGTCGTTTCATAACAAGCATTCCGTCTTTTTTTATACTGTTGACATCTCTCGCTGAGGACCGCGGTAAATTTTGAAGGGAATGTTCCAGAGTGCTGCGGCACTTGATGTTGTCCAGCTTTGAGGGAGGGAGCCAGAGTTACGGGCGGACAGGGGGCATGGCTGGAGTGGTCTGGAGCATGGGGTTCCCAAGCACATAACGTCCACAAAACACTTAACGAGCGACTCCATTTTCAGCAAAACCACCCCCAACTCCCACACACACAAGCGCACGCAATCATGCACACACACACACACACACACACACACGCGCTCACACATGTACACATGCTCAGGCACACACACACGCACGAAAACGCCTACACATGCACACACACATACGTACACATACACACACACATGCACTCACACATGTACACATGCTCAGACACACACACACACACACAAACAAACCCACACACATTTTTCTAAAATTTGGCTCATATATGCTCTCAGATAATGCACTAGAATGTACAGTACATGCTTGCACACTGTCCAGGGGAGTGTTTAGTTTGATTGGTGAGAGGGTCCGTGGAAGGTGTAAAACGTGTGTTCTTCGCGAGCGATGTGGGTCTGGAGAGCTGTCCCGTTGGAGAACAGCTCGCCGCTGGAGGACCTCTCCTCCGCGGTCACAGAGGAGCCTCTCAGCGCTTTTGGAGACGTTGATTAATATCCCGCGGCGATTGCGTTCCCGTCCCGCCGCTGGACGTCGCCAGGCAACTGTGACCCTGGAACGTGTACCCCCCCCCCAATTCTGGTGACAGGGGCTATCCTTCATTCTCTGAACATTCAGCAGCGCACGACAGTTGTTAAGGGGAACTGTTTTCTACTTGTCCCGTGTTAGCTATTCTCTGTGGAAATCATGGACAACAGTGTTTTTGTAAATATTTATTGGACATATTTGAAAAAGCAGAGTTCGTTTGGACACTGCACATACAAGCCTGCTAGATTAGGCAAGTTTTTCCCTTCAGTCTGTTTCTCATTGTGTTTATTTTTTAACTGATCATTGCGAGTAATTAAGAGAACTGTGTCAGTCTGTTAAGGTGCTTTTTCTGTGCGTGGATGGGGCCCCTGTGGTCCCAGAGTGTGCCATTGCTGACGGTGGCAATGGGTGCTGAAGGATAATGAGGCTTCCTCAAACTGGAGAAAAAGCATCAAACAGACAGAACACTATCAGCAGTTGAAATCGTTCGTGTGACCTCAACGTCTTGGGAACCCAGTGGGCCATGTCTATTCAGGCTATCTTTAGAAGGGTTCAGTTCTGTGTTCTGAGGCTAATTTCACAATGCTGTCCATTCTCAAGACTGGGTTCCTTATTTCAGCTCCTGTCCCACAGACAAGGGTAATTCCCACTCGGTGGTGGTGGGGTGGTAGGGGGGCGGGGCGGGGGGGTGGGATCAGCATGTGGGTCAGCATGTACGCCTGCTGGGGATCCCATTCTCCCTCCAGGAAAAGAGGCCTTATGGAGCCATTTCAAAAAGCCAAAAATCCCCCCTGTCCCCCCTGCTCTTTAAAAGCAGAGAGGCCGAGTGAGGCCCATTGAAATAACTCTTGTATCCCCGCTTCCTATAGAGAAGCCCTGTTGGAAAGCTCCCTGCCCTCTCCCCTTCAGCCACAGAGAGAGGCCTCGCGAGAGAGCTGCCTTGCTCTCCTTTGGTGCGCCGCTGTATTAGCGGGACTAGCTGCCGTCCTGCCCTCTTGTGTAGCGCTTTGGCATAGCCTTCTGGAAGTCACCACCTGAATTGTGCTTGTGGCGTGGGCTCCCAGTTTGCTGTGGTGCTCGGATACCGCAGAGTTGGCGTAAATTGATAAACATTTGTGCATGCTGTTAATTGACTGTAGCTGTAGTAAAAAAAAAAATGCATGCTGGGATAGGCTCCAGCATCCCCCGCAACCCTGCCCAGGATGAGCGGGTGTAGATAATGGATGAATGGATGTAGCGAAAAGGCTTTTAGGAAGAAAAAAAAAAAAAACTTTCCATAATATATGTTGAAATCTTGTCTGTGTGTCTCGGTTTCAGAGAAACCAAAAACTGCTAAGAAAAGAGTTTATGCCACTTCCCTCGAAAGCTGGCTGCTTCATGGTTAGACGCAGGCAAGCTGTCATGCAGGAGGTGTTTATCCTCCTTCCTTAGCTCTCATCATACCCCAGAACTGATCTGCTGGTCCAGATTAAACATCCTTCTCCAGTACAGAGAAACAAGTACAGCTAGTTTCCGTGGGTGCTTTTGCGGTGTTTTATTTTATTGAATTGTTTCATGGAGAATGTTTCTTTCCGTTCAGCCTTGGGATATCAGTTTGACCTTCTGTGTTGTTTCAGTGTGGGATTGTCTCCTGTGCAGCAGGGTCTGATTCTAGGCTGTAATATGTCTTATATAGAGGAGTTGTTATTACATCAGACTGTGTCCTGCTATTGGTTTGTGTATTTGTTTGTAAATCTACATATGCATGTGTGTGTATGTGTATTTTCCAATGTGTTTATGCATATACATATGCATATGTATGTGTGTGTATGTGTGTGGATGCATGTGGGTGTGTGTATTTGTCTGTGTGTTTGTGTATATGCATATGCATATGTGTGTGTGTGTGTGTGCGCGTGCATGTTATATTTATTTTAGTTGACACCCAACTAAAAAGTTTGCACCGTACAGCTACCAGACCAAAACTGGGGTGCCCCAGCGTGGGCCCTCAGGGTGGTCTGACACAGTGAAGCAGGATCATGTGGGTATCCCTCTCCCCCCACCCCAGGTGCAGTAACTAAGCAGACCGAGAGAGGCAGTCATGGTGGCCCTGTCGCTGAAGATCGGCGTGGGGAACGTGGTGAAGACCATGCAGTTTGAACCCTCCACCCAGGTGTACGACGCCTGTCGTATCATCAGGGAGAGGGTCCCCGAGGCGCAGCTGGGCCAGCGTGAGTACCCCCCCCCCCCCCCACCCTCCATCACCCAAACGGACCCCGTGTGTCTGTAATCATGGAGTTCTCAGTGTCACCCATCAACAAAACATCACCAGAATAAGTCCCCTGCATTCGGGATCTCAAGTGTCTGCTGGTTTAAGTACTTATTTTAAGGCACTTTATTTAAGTCAGTGATGGTGTAAAAGGTCCACCCACCTAAGCCTTTTCTAAGGCTTAAATGTGACACTGATCGAAAGAAAAAGTGTGATATCCCTGTACACAGTGTTGCATAAGTGCTCAGTGTTCTTCTCTGTTTCAACAATTTAATTCTTCCTGCGTTTATATCGGAATCCAAACCAGCGGTGCCCTTTGTAACAGCCACCACTGTTCTTAAAGGTGGGTGGTACCATCCAGTGACTGCAAAGCTTCAGAGATTTGAAGTGTTCAAATCAAACAGCGATTTTTAAGCAGCATATCGTTGCTGTCTTGCACCTCCTTTTCCAAGGAATTGGGGAAGTAAATTATTTCATCACTGACACACCTACCTAACCACACACAGAAGGCCTTTACAGTGCATCTGAGGGGACCCGCCCTGCATTTATCAGCTAACACTTGTTGTGTAACTTATTTTTCTCTCTGACCTTCGTCTTTGTCACTGGAAGGAAATATGACCAACTGCCAGGTCATGGGTCCATTGCAGCCCAGTTCCGTTTGGCGGTTCTGATGAATTTGAGTCAGAGGAAATCTCTAAATTAAGAATACTGTTTCTCTCATTGGGTTTCATTGGGAAATCAAGGGCCATTACAACCACACCTCCGAAAACCGAAGAATCCCTTTCAAAAAGTGGACAAAAAATGAGACATTCTTAGTTTAGCATTTTCTGCATTTTGTGCTCATCGTCCATCTGAGGTCGCCTTTAATGGGGAGGCTAAACAGGCTATCCTGAACCGATGCCTTGAGTCACAGCTTAAACCAACTGTCCACTGTGCCCTCCCTCTCCATTCCATTCCATTTAGAGAGGATGGAATTCCAAGCAAGACGTCCCTGTGTGTTTCCTGTTCCTGTTGCCTTGCTAGTCATCCAGGATGGGCTCAGCAGGTCCCCGTACCAATGAGTACGCGTCAAAAAATATATTTTTGTGGGAAAATCTGACGACCCCGGACTCCCTGGAATCAGGAACTTGTGAAAATGGGCACAATGGGGGTACAGCCGTTTGTCCTCTGCCCCCTCAGACCTCGCGTTGGTTACGGGTGTGCCCACGGCGTGGGTTCCCTCGGTTACATAACTCCGCTTCCCACCGGCTGCAATCCCAGCAGCCTCATCTCTTTACTTGTTCTAACCTGCGAGTAATTTTCCACTCTGAGTTACTGGTCCTGGCCAACGTCAACAGCCAAGATGGAATGTTCAGCATCTTAAGCAGCAGGATTCTATCGGTCTCTGCATCTTACCATAACTAGACACCACTGAGGCCCACTTTACTTGTTGTTTTTGTACAGACTGTTCATTTGAAATGAGTGAATTTTATTACAGATGTAAAATAAACAAAATTGGTTAGTTTTTCACATAGCTTTTGAAATGTGCTACAATCCAGCCATTCGGCATCAGATTGGAAGTTCAACATTAGCCAATGTCTCTTCTCTGAAAAAATCTGTAATTTACTTTCTGGAAATAATTTAATATGCCTATTTAATTAGGGCAAAACACAGGTGTTTGGTTCCCTGGGAGAAGTCAGATGTTTGAAAATTATATTCGGGGAAAGTGTTTTGTTGATGTTCTGAAAAAATACCAGGTCAATAATACCAACAGGTTACTGCCACGTTTACATATACATTTGCACTTAGGTGTTTAGCAGATACTCCTAGCAGTCTGTTACTTTAAAATCATTATGTTGTAAGATCACAAATATGTGATTAGAATGTTCTTAACTGAACATTCTATTGCTGATGTGACAATAACTCCTGGTTATTCAAACAATGGAGTTCTAGAACATTAGACATTCCAAAAACGTTCCAGAAAATCTACTCCTCAAAGGGCTAAGCCCTGGAACCTGTGCATGCATTTGTCAACAAGACACGGGTCAGCCTTGTTGTCCGTAGCACGCCATCTTCACTGGCCAGCCGAGTTCAGGGGCCAGGCGCATCGTCAGCGGCCGTGCCCTCTTACCTGGATGCTGTGCCCTTCCTGGCAGATTCGTGATTGGTCCGTCTTTTTTTTTTTTCCAGCCAATGACTATGGCCTGTTTCTATCGGACGAGGACCCGAAGAAAGGGATATGGCTGGAGGCGGGCAAAGCCCTGGATTATTACATGCTTCGGAATGGGGTGAGTGAGGCAGGACCGAACGAGCCCCCAGTATGCACTGCCCTTGGGCGATGGGGAGGGGCGTCAATCTGTGCCCCCGAGTGGCTGGAGAAGGGGGAGGGCACAGTTTAACCAGTCCTTCTAGAAATGTACATATTTGGCTGTCCTCAGATGACTACAAACATAAGTCAATGTTGTGGAATGTGCTAAAATATTCCGTTTGGATGTGTCCATATTTAAAACATATACATGTGTGTGCATGTGCGTGTGTTTGTGTGGGTGTGCCAAGCTGACTCACTAGCGTACTGACTCTAATTATTTTGTTTTTAAATATCAGGTAATGTTACTATTGCTATTTGGACACTTCCAAATACCTCTGCCAAGAAGTACTTGGCCACCTGGAGACTTTTGCTATATGTTTTGAAAGCAAGGTGCCTAAAAATGTATGTCTGCCTTGCTAAAGTAGCCCTGAAGCTCAAGGTAGCCCTGGCTATTGCACCAAAAATAAATAGTTAAAAATCATGCTTTAATCCTTGCAGTATCATTGGAAAATCATTTAAAAATGTAAACCTTGCTAGGGTTGGAACCCTACGGTAGAAGATAGCAAACACAGCAAGGTTGAAGTGACCGGTGCGCCAATCGGTTTGTTCCCTTGCAGGATAAACTGCAGCTATCACTGAGGCAGGGCCTGAGCATTTCACGATCGAATGGGTTTCCAGTAGATTTGTTTCAGCTTTTTTGCCTTCGGCTCACTGTCATGTAATGATCGACCGTGCCTTGGAAATGAAAGTCAGCACGTGTGTGAAGCAAGATAACTGGGCACTTGTTTGAACTCAATTTGTCACAAGGTCTATTTGAAAATTTCAGCATTACATTAAATAAAAAAGTAATTATTGGAATTGCTCTAATCTGGGAATTAATGTGGAGGGGATGTCTCAATGACTTGTCGTTGTGAAGGACACCCTGGACTACAAGAAGAAGCAGAGGCCTCTGAAGATCCGCATGTTGGACGGGACGGTGAAGACCGTCATGGTGGATGACTCCAAAATCGTCAGCGACATGCTGATGACCATTTGCGCTAGGATAGGTGAGCAAATCCTTTTCCTTTCTTTACCGTTGTGAATGGTAGAAACCGCCATTGTTTCCAGCCATTGAGTCTGTGTCTGGTAAGGCTCTTTAGTTCCCAGTGATTAGATATAGCTAACACCAACAATGCTGTATTGCGCCCTCCAGTTGTTACGCCGTAAAGGTCCATGTAATTATAGTGCATCCGCCACTTTCCTGCTTTGGGCAAACGCTGACCGACCGTCTTCCCCTACAGGGATCACAAACTACGATGAGTACTCGCTGGTGCGTGACATCTTGGAGGAGAAGAAGGAGGAGACCACAGGGACTCTGAAGAAGGACAAGACTCTCCTGAGAGACGACAAGAAGATGGAAAAGCTCAAACAGAAGCTCCACACAGATGACGAGCGTGAGTACAACCCCAGAACCAGGCCGGGAACCAGTGGTTTGCCATTTATCTACAGTATACATGTCTGGCACAGTAGCAGTGTGATGTCATACCATATTACCTGTTACACATTTTAATTGCTGCACCCACAGGCGGTCCTTTAAAATGACTATAGGATTGCAGCTTACTGTATATAATGTTGCAAGAACAGTAGCATTGACAGTCATACTGATGATGATGATGATGAAGGTCTACAGTACTGCCTAGATGGGCCAGGTCAGTCTTAACCTGGCCTTGTCAAGAATTTCCAGTGTTCACTTACAGCGGTTAGGGAAGTGTGGGTTTAGCCTCTTCCTCCATACTGACCCTGAGGGGGGTTTGTGTGTTCGGCAGTGAACTGGCTGGACCACGGCAGGACCCTGAGGGAGCAGGGCGTGGAGGAGACCGAGATGCTGCTGCTCAGGAGGAAGTTCTTCTACTCCGACCAGAACGTGGACTCCAGGGACCCGGTCCAGCTCAACCTGCTCTATGTGCAGGTACCGTCCCCTCGCCACCCTGAACACTCACCGTTCCCAGTGTGAGAAACGGGATGCTCACAGGTGCATCGGGGTCGCAAAGTAGCTGGTTTTCTTTTGGAGGAGGTGAACATTTTTGGGTTTGGGCCACCTGATGGTCAGCAAGTTTGCAGTGTGACAACAAAGTGAAGGTACAATGGCCTGCAGGGGTTTAGAAGGAACGCCCTTCTGGATCTGGTCTCAAAACCATAATCCCGACCCAACAGCCAAAGTAAATCATCCCATTAGTAGTCAGTATGCTCCTTTTTCCACCTTTCTTGGAGCCAATATCTTTGATATGAAACAGATGGATGACAGATGGATGTTTCTCTTAGCTGTGTCTCTGAAGTGACTGTAGAACTTGATTGTCCTGTTCCACTCGGTCGTAATATGGGCTGAGGGTCAGTGGAGAGGGCTGGGGGTGGTTCTGCCATAGACTCTATGAACCCGCCAGATACACAGCTCTGTGTTCTTAAGCATGAAAATTGTCCCCTTTCCATTGAATGTGAAGCTCCTGAAAATTCATAAGCGGCCATGACTAAGAACAACACCATGACGACGGGTGTTCTTACTGTAATATAGCATCAGAAACAGGAGCCTTCTAGTGTTAATAAGCAGAGAGGGAACGGTGGGAACCTAGCTGAATGCAGCTGGATATCGGTCGAGCTGTTGGATACCTGTGATTCTGCTGCACATGCGAGTGCTGGGCTCACCCAGAGGATTGTGGGATTGGATTCCACCCCCGCACTCTCCCGGCACTCCAGCCGTTTGTCCTGTGGATGATCCCAGCTCCCCAGCACTCTGACTCCACAGGCAGCGCTGGGTGTTTTGTTTCTGTACAGAAGCAACGCTCGCCTTTTGCGAGTCTTGTGAAGCTGCTGCCA
Source organism: Anguilla rostrata (assembly GCF_018555375.3). Classification (NCBI taxonomy): domain Eukaryota; kingdom Metazoa; phylum Chordata; class Actinopteri; order Anguilliformes; family Anguillidae; genus Anguilla; species Anguilla rostrata. The sequence goes on along the minus strand of NC_057946.1, from coordinate 34,057,405 downwards.
AATCAAGTAGCTTAAAGAGATTTTCTCCTCTGCCGGAAACGCACAGTCGGACGCGAGGCAGCGCACGCCAACTCAAACACCAGCCCCCTGCCGGACACTCCTCTGTCACTGCCAGAATCCACAGCGTCGAGGAATTTAGCCTTTCTTAATAGTGTCAGTGACGATACAACAATAGAAATTGTTATCGTTCGTTTGGGATCTGATCAGTTGAGAATTTGTTGAGTTGGGTTCACTTCCCTTTCACCTCAGCCCTTTTAGGAATTAGTTGAATTTCAATGCAGCAGCTGAAAAATGCTCATACACCGTTGTGGGTGTTCTTTCCATTTGTTTATTGAATTTTTTGTTCATTTCCTGATATGATGGGAATTGAAAATGAATTGACCAAAAACAGAGTTTAACCAACTGTAGCGTATTATTAATACTGATGCATCTGTCATTTTAATAGTACAAGAAGAGAGAAGTCAAGGAGAGTTTCCAAATGAGCATAGATGAAATTAACAAATGAATTAACTCTCCTCTGCTTTTGTCTAATTTCGCACCATAGTTGTGTCTTTGCATTTAGCAGATTGTCTCTCTTTATCCAGGCCCGAGATGACATCCTGAACGGCTCCCACCCCGTCTCCTTCGACAAAGCTTGTGAATTTGCCGGGTACCAGTGTCAGATTCAGTTTGGGGACCACCAGGAATCCAAGCACAAACCAGGATTCTTAGAGTGAGCAACACCCCCCCTCCCCCTCGCCCCCCACCCTCCCCCACCTGCCCCCTTCCTTTCCTCAGGAAAACGACGCTGTAGCTTGAGGAACAACAACACTTTTGTTTCCGTGTCCGTTCCTTTTCTCTCACACGTGCTGAGCGAAAGCCCTGAATTCTGCCATTTTACATTTTTTGGCCTCTAGTTTGCTTCAGCGTGTGAGCATAGCTGCTTTGTCGCTTAATTAATCCCGTTTGCATCATGTTATTAGAGTCTGTCGGCTTCCTCGGGTTTATGCAAGATTCACTGCTCTATGCTTGGTACATAATTCAGTAATCCTCAGTATCTTTGTTTTTAAATCTAAACTCAGTGTTTATCCAGTAAAAGTTGAATTTGTATAAGTTGGCCTGTGTACATAGACAGTAGTTACAACATAGTAACACATTGCTATTATTAGCATTTATAAAAATTCCTGGTATTTATTGTTGAACAGAGTATTATGCATCTTGCTTCAGTGATCTTTAGAGATCTTTTGTTGCAACTTTATAGGATCAGTTCTGTAGCTGTACGTTTAGTTACTTACTCTGTTGCCTTCTCAATGCAATGATTTTTTTATTGTTTCCTGTATAGCTTGAAAGAGTTCCTGCCAAAGGAATACATCAAAAACAAAGGAGAGAAAAAGATCTTTCAGGTATGCTCACAGTGATTTTGGGCATGCACACATACACATGTTCTCACCCGCACACACACACACACACACACCCACAAACGGTCTCTTCCTCTTTATTGAGATATATAGTTGGATCATATTGTGCCATTTAATGTTCTACTTAAAAATTGAGATTAAGATTAAGAATTATGACCCGCTATGCCATGTAAATGGAAACATTTTTGTAGTGTGCCATTTACAAGCACATGCTTGTGTCCTTACTGGTCCAACTGATGTTCCCTGTATTTAATTCAGTCATGATTTTCTTGTAACTGCCTGAATGAAATGTCTTTAGGACCAGCTGTTGACCAGCTGTCTTCATACTTCAAAGTACTTTTACTAATAATGTGTTAAACAACTCATATGTTCCTTTTGTTTACAGGCTCACAAAAACTGCCAAAACATGACAGAAATTGAAGCCAAAGTCAGCTACGTCAAACTTGCCAGATCTCTCAAAACCTATGGGGTGTCCTTCTTTTTAGTAAAGGTAAAGTATGCTTATGGGTGTGATTGCATTTGCCTTGCCCCTTAATGTGAAAACACCTGTACAGAGTTTAACTGAATATACTTCGTTAAACTGAATCGACAGCTTAATGTAGGTACATTTTTGTAATGAATTTCTGATTCAGCTATTAGTTACATTAACTATTGCAATACTTGGCACAATTAAATTGGTTTCTCTTAAGTTTGTTTTTCTTTTTTACTTGTTAATGGGTATGGACAGCATGTTCATGTTTTCTTTATGTTCCACATATACTCTAGTGTAGCTACGTGAGAAAAGAACCTTGGAAAGGTGTTATTTTATTTGCCCAGTCATCAGTAAGCATGGCACCCTGATGTCTTGGTTTGAATATTTTCCCTTGGTTTAATTTCTGGGGTGGAAAATGTCCCTATCACTGAAGGTGATCACAAGTCTGATCATCAATGTTTTGAGTCAATTCCACTTAAATTCAGTCAGATTGAAGAAATGAATTGAAATCCATTTTTTCTGGAAAAATCTCTGGATTCTGGGCATTTTAATACCTGAATTGAATTTTGGTCAATTTACGAAAACTTACTTGAGTTGAAATGGAATTTGCTTCAGCCCTGAGTCTCACTGCTGTGTAAACTGCAAGTGAATTAATAAAACATTCCATTGTGGCGTTGATTGGTTAATGGGCTAATGCCTGTGCCCCCCCTTACCCCCCTCCACCCCCACAGGAGAAAATGAAGGGTAAGAACAAGCTGGTCCCACGGCTGCTGGGCATCACCAAGGAATGCGTGATGCGGGTGGACGAGAAGACCAAGGAGGTGATCCAGGAGTGGAGCCTGACCAACATCAAGCGCTGGGCCGCCTCCCCCAAGAGCTTCACCCTGGTAACGTGGCCCCGCCCACCAATCCCCACTCCCCCCTTCCCCCCTCGCCCCTCCTCCTCCCAGGCCTCTTCCTCTGCAACGTCCTGTTTATCGGATCTCCAGAGGTCAATTTGGTTGCTGCGCGAAGCTCGCAGGGCCCAGATGGTGAAATAAAAAGGAGGGGAACGAAAAAAATGTTTTTCTTTCACAATCCTGGCCTTCTGACTTATGTTCCTTGTTTTTTTTTTTTCCCTCCTCCCCTTAGTTCCTTTTTTAAGTGTAACACAGCGCCAGCATACAGACAAATATGGGCTGAAGTGTGCTGTAGGGACTCTGATACCCTGGAGCGGAGACCTATCCCATGAGCCCTCTGTTCAAGTACATCCACGCCCATTGCAGTTCACATGCCAGATCCTTTCATTTCGCTCCCTCTAATTTTTTTTCTCCACCTTTTTTTTTTCATCTTTTGGTTTAATAACTGTGATGCTTGTGCTCCTCACAGTCCTTGACAAATTGCTACCGCTATTGTCTACAGTTTTCATTGAGAAGTGAGCATTTCGGCGTAACTCACAAGCATTTAATAGCATTTTAAAGATGTTTGTTTGCGCTGTGAATCTCTCCGTTAAAAAGTAGTGAGTGTTAGTTGACAGTCCAGTCGTCTTACATGAAACGCGTTGTTCTGTTGCCTCACTCCCAAATGTGAATGTTTGTTCGCATGGAAAACATTTGGGTCCCCAGGGGTCTCGTCACATGAAAATAAACATTTGCGAGAACGTGACTGCATTGTCAGTGAGGGGACGTTACATTACATTATTGGCATTTATCAGATGCTCTTATCCAGCGTGAATTACACAACTTTTTTTAAAATTATTTTTTACATAGCATTTACATTGCATCCATTTATACAGCTGGGTATATGAGCAGGTTAAGCACCTTGCTCAAGGGTACAATGGCAGTGGCCTACCCAGGAATTGAACCTTTGACCTTTATGTTACAAGACCAGTTCCTTGCCTGGCTTACATTATACTACACTGCTGCCCTGTCTGCCTCTGCCCTCCTTTCGTATTTTAGCTTTATTCAAACAGGAAGAAGGCAAAGAGTGTCATAGAGAGAGGAGGGAATCACAGCTGGAGTACATCTTGGAGCTCTCATTCCTAAAAAAAAAGTTGCTTTTTTCCCTTTTATCTACCAAAAAAACCTCAAATTAACAAAGATGTCTTTGTGTGGCTGTTTAGTGTTATTTCTGTTGAAATACTCAGTAAAACCTTTCCAGGCAGTATAGCGCATGAGAGAACTGAGCCTGTGTCTGTGGATTTCAGAAAGAGATGAATGTGGTTTATGTGCTGAACGCTCCTGGTGGAGACGACTCCGGCGTTAAGTGTGCTGGTAAACCCCATTAAAGCAGGCTCGACGCACCCGTGCCAATTCTTCTGGTGCCAGGCCAGTTGTCTTCGATTGCCCTGCCAGCGGACGTCCGCGCGCACCATGACCCGTAAACGTTTCCTTAGCTGCTGACGGAGGGCGTGATAGTCGCCCGCAGGCTTTGATCATTTCCAAAATGACGGATGTTTTCCTCCCTCTCAGGATTTTGGAGATTACCAAGACGGGTACTACTCGGTCCAGACAACTGAAGGCGAGCAGATTGCACAGTTGATAGCCGGATATATCGACATCATTCTCAAGAAGGTAACAGATTCTCCTGCTGGGAATGCTGCCATATTTGGGGAGACTTTTCTCATTTGGTGATAAAAAATGTTACATTTTCTTGTATTACAAAATGGCTCAAATGAGTTCTGTTATTCTCATTTCAAAATATAAGACTGAAATTTAAAAGTTTCTTTTGTTACTGAAATAACAGTGTGCAGGGTAGAAGGTAGTGTTTTTGGAGGCTCTCCAGTATGTAAAAGTAAAATGCTATGGCCTTGCAGTGTTTTGTGGTCTCGTTATTTCAAATGTGCTTCCACACCTGAAGTAACAAATGCTCACTCAATACTCGGTGTCTCACTGTTTCTCTCTCTCATTTGCTCTCTTCAGAAAAAGAGTAAGGATCACTTTGGCTTAGAAGGAGATGAAGAATCCACTATGCTGGAGGATTCTGTCTCTCCCAAAAAGTGAGTTTAGAATGCAAGAGTGGGAGGGTAGTATCTCACTGTGTGTGTTTGAAGTCTCTTTCAATGTGAATGAAATGTCTGTATGTGATGTATGTGATGTTCAAACACTTTTTGTATGTATGTGTGCACGCGTGTATACATGCTCATATATGCATACGTGCTTGAGTGCATGTGGCTATGTGTATGTGCTTGTGTGCATGTGAAAATGTGTATGTTCTTTCTTGCATGCCTGTGTACACATGTATGTGCTTACGTGCTTATGTGCACGTGCACATGCATATGTGCTTGAGTGCATGTGCACATGCATATGTGCTTGAGTGCATGTGCACATGCATATGTGCATGTGTGCATGCATGCGTGCACGTGTGTCTGTGCAAATGTGTGTCTCACTGCTGTGGTCTGGTCCGCAGGTCCACGGTTCTGCAGCAGCAGTTTAATAAGGTGGGGAGGGTGGAGACCGGGTCTGTGGCTCTACCTGCCATCATGCGTCCCGGCGCCGGGGGTCCGGAGAGCTTCCAGATGGGCTCCATGCCCCAGGCCAAGCAGCACGTCACCAGCGGCCAGATGCATCGCGGACACATGCCCCCGCTGGTGAGAGAGTGGAGCTGCAGCGGGTCACTGCTGCCACTTTTAGAACAGAGATACTCAGATATGGCCCCCGGGTGCCAGTAGTACTTCTGGTTTTCATTCTCCCCCTCTAATCGGGGGCTGATTTTAACTTGACGCACCAGGTGAGTGTGATCTCTGGCTAATCAGTAACATTATTGGAATATGGATGGACTTTTAGGCAAAAGGGAAAACCAGCAGTATGACTGACCTTGAAGGCCTGCAGTAGAAGCACAGCAGTAAGAATGGAGCCTAATGGCAGAGTGTGGTGGAGCACGGATGTGTGCACTTTTGTAGCCATTCGTAATTTTACCCCGTTCCCTCTCCTTCTCCTAGACCTCGGCTCAGCAGGCTCTCACCGGCACCATCAACTCCAGCATGCAGGCGGTGCAGGCCGCGCAGGCCTCCCTGGACGAGTTCGACACCCTCCCGCCCCTCGGGACGGACGCTGTGAGTCCCTAAATCTCTGCTCTTTCCCCACGCCCCATTACTCCGGGGTTACTGTATCTCACAGGAATTATTGTTTTCCGGAAATGTCTGCACTTCACTCACGCTCCCTTACTCAGCGGTTGCTCTCTCTCACTGACGGATTTCTCTTGTCTGCTGGGTCAGACAGGTCTCTGTTAGCATTCATGTAGCCTTTCAACCAAAAGTTATGTGCAGTCATTGATTTGCTGTTTGACAGCCTTAGTATTCTGTGGTTAAGTGCTTTTAGCATAAAGTATTGAAATAATGTGCTTTCACCTAGAGAGAGCTAATACGTTATGAGTGATTCACAATATGGCAAAGAGTTTGTTTTGACTCATTTGACCATCCTGTCTAATTGTTTCTGTATGGCGTGACAGTGTGAAACTGATAAAGACTGTTGGTTTGAGCACAACTCAGTCATTGATTCACTGAGTACTCGTATATTAAGCTTGCGATTGCTGTGACTGAATATGAGTCACTCTTCCTCCTTCCCCTCCTCTTCCTCCCTATGTGGCAGGCCTCCCAAGCATGGCGTAAAAACAAAATGGACGAGTCCAAACACGAGATCCACTCCCAGGTGGACGCCATCACTGCCGGCACCGCGTCCATGGTCAACCTCACCGCAGGTGATCTTTAACTGTGTGGCAAACCGAGTGCCATTTTGTATGTTTCCATGGTAACCAGGTCATCAGGTTTTATTGGGTCATGCCAAATTCCGCCAATACAAATGTCACTTTTCCCCCCAAATATTATTACTTTTCCCTCTTCTGGTGCATGTAAACGGCTATTCACGGGTGCCATTTTAGCCGAATAACGTGTTTTGCTTTGCAGCTGCCTACCTAAGCTACCGTGGCCTCGAATTTGACCCAGTGCAATGCAAACACGAGGAAGCACGAGGAAATTGGATTGCAGTGTTTTGAGTCATACCACCACGTGTTTGTTTTTAGCATTTAACACCAAGCAGGTTTATGCTTTCTCAACAAGCTCAAACGTTTTCTTGCTTTAAATGTGCAACTGAATTTTGCACGCTGTGTGCAGGCAAACTGATGTTTGCCGTGCGGTTTTTAGAACAAGCTATAATATTGCATTCGCGCTGCTCTGAATAGGTGCGTGTTGGCTGCTCGAAGCGAGGTGTTGACCAAAGACTTTATAGAGGAGGCAGGAAATTAGCTGCCCTGAACGAGATTTAGCGGCCTGGTAAATATTACTGTTTGAATGTGTTACATTGTTTTTTGCAGTGTGTTATACATCTCACAGTATGAACAAAGCCCAATCATTTAATTTCATTTCTGCAGTCAAACTGTTCATACTGACAATAAACGGAATATTTTGTAACAAAGTGAAAATGTTGTAAAAATATCTTATACATACTACAAGTAGTGTAACACAAATAGACGCACATTAAAGAAATAGGAATACTGACTTCTAATGGCATCTGAATAGGATGGATACATTTCTTTTTACATAGCTTATTGGCAGTACCCCTAGTGTATGCATTACTTTCACAGTGCATTACATTTAATTCATTTAGCAGGCACTCTTATCCAGAGCACCTTATATTGCAAAAGAACGTAAGTGCATTCAACAGTGACGTAGACCAGGTTAACAGCAATCCTAGAATAGTCATAAACATGTGTTCCCCCCGCCCCCCCAGCCTGTGCTCTGCTGAGCCCTCCTCTTATTTTGGCGTCGCCCCCTGCAGGCGATCCCGCGGAGACGGACTACACGGCTGTGGGCTGCGCGGTGACCACCATCTCCTCCAACCTGACGGAGATGTCCAAGGGCGTCAAGCTCCTGGCCGCCCTGATGGAGGACGAGGGCGGCAACGGGCAGCAGCTCCTGGGCGCCGCCAAGAACCTGGCCTGCGCCGTGTCTGACATGCTGAAGACCGCCCAGCCCGCCAACACCGAGGTAACCCAACCCCCCCATCTCAGACTGGCTTCCCCTCCCACGACTTCAGCTAAATTTAGCTCTGATTTTGACCCTGTTTTAGATTACTTTGGAAATTTTAAATTTAAGTTTGTGGCTGGGTCCCTATGTAGAGGTACATCACCACACTCTATGTGAAATATGAACTGCATTTGGAAATTTTTGTAACTATTTAGATGTCGTTAAAGTTTGAAAGACTCCTGCAGATCCCTGAGAATTGTAAGTGAAATGCGTGACCTGCCACAAACCGTATAATCCTATGAAAGGAGTTCATTAAAAACTGTGATGTGAAAAAATGGTTCTGGTGGTGTAAAGGGTTAAAGTACTTCAGCTTCAGGTTATTTGACAGAGATCTGCCACGCGGAGTCTCGGGAATTGCCCCCTGGAAGACGTTGCCCGCTTGTCTCCGTGCCGACGAGGCTCCGGTTATGATGTCGTTTCTAACGGTGATGCGCGGTTGTGTTCCCTCCAGCCCCGGCAGGTCCTCCTGCAGGCTGCGGGCAATGTGGGCCAGGCCAGCGGGGAACTGCTGCAGCAGATCGGAGAGAGCGATGCCGACCCCAGGTTCCAGGTACGCCCATCCTACCAGTATCGCTAACACAGCCAATATCGCTAACACAGCCAATATCGCTAATGCCGCCAGTGCTGGAGGAGGGACGGCCCCCTTCTCTCAGCTCCTCAGAGTGTGGAGCTAACCAGTTAAACTGTGTGTGCGAAGCTTAGGTAACAACTACAGATAGTTATTTCCAGAGCTAGGTAGTCTATTCCATTCCAATTCACGGTATAAATTCAGTTGATTAATTGAAATATCCTCATACAACATTCAGTTTATTTCCTGAATTCCTCATATTTTCTGATTATTTTCAGTCTATGTGAGGGAAATAGACTTTTAAAAGAAAGCAAAGGAAGTCAGGCACTAGAGCGACTAACAATAAAATCATATCAAGCATTTTACACTAAATATACGTGCCATTTACTGATGTTTAGAGCTTTGTGGAGTACAGTATCTGTGTTTGTGTTTGGATCACCCATAATCCCTCTCTTCTTTGTGACTGCATTGCTCAGTTTCTAGGTAACGGATCTTTCAGGGGTGCAAGGTCGACGGCTTATTGTCAAATGCTGGTAACAAAAAGCCTGCAGAAACTTTTTTTTTCTGAATGAATCCCATTAGCCAATCACACTAATTTGTCCAAGAAATCAAAATGGCTGAAACACCTGTTCAATCATGCCATGTGCTAATTCATCAGGACAATCACAGTCTGTCCATCACCTAGCACGCTATCTGATTGGCTGCTACAGTTTTTGAATATGATTCCTCATTAATCAGGCTCTCCAAATCACTTGTTACATGTGGAAAATCATGCCTTTGTTCAAACAGCCTTCAGCCTTGTCTTTCTACGGCAGTAAAATGTCTTTGAACTGCCTGAAAATATATGTCGTCTTTTTTCTCACTAACAGTATGTCAGAATACCACAATACTACTGACATGGAAATTGGAAAAAGCATTAGTGGCGTGGAGTCATGGGTGGAGCTCGTGAGTTTTTCTTGACGCTGTGAAAACTGTGCCGCTGTGCTTTTTTCCCAGCCGTTCCATAGCGCCATTACCTCTGCCGATTTTCTTGTCTGACCCCGGGTCTCTGGTTGTCATGTCGGGAGATGCTAAACGCTACTCGCGGGGCACGGTAATGATAGTAAGTGGATTTTTGCTGCCGCAGGAAGTGACCTCGCAGTCGGGAGCTGACGGTGGAAATGTCGGCTCGTCAGTTGGACAAAAAAAGAAATGCTGAAATATTGATATTAAAACATGAATCATTTATGAAGAATCAGGAGGGGAGGGGGATAATTGGGGGAGGTTGCAGGGGCAGGGGGGCACGGTTCAGCCTCAGTCTCGTGTTTTGCACGTTTGAGCAGATGCACTATGTAGAGAGATCTCAACACCTGATAAACCGTAGCTAGTGGTAGAAGCAAGGGTGCTCAGATAACCACTGTTTATTTCCTGCAGCCAGTTCTATTTAAAGCAGTCTTAAGTCAAATGATTGTTTGTAGTAAGTGTATCATTTAGAAAAAAATAATCCTGCAGATTACTTAAAATTTTGAAAGAAGCATCTATTTTCGCTAATATCAAGGACAAAATTTTGGCATTAACAAATTAAACTGTTTAAAATGTTTAGTCCCATGTCTGATATAGAGATGGCAGTGTGATTAAAACAGCCTCTCTTTGAAAAGCAGCTCAATGAATTCTTGAAGAGAGCCTAATTTTCTTGATCCTGTCATCCTCGAAAACACGCGCTACACTTGTCACAATCATGAACGGGAACAAAAGAAGTGAAATTAAATTCTCCTAAGTGGTTAAGACATGAATTATCCACTAATTAAAGAGCTAGGGAGTAACGGTGTTGAATTGGCAGTGATGGCCAGTCCACTGAATTTGAGCGCACAGGCAGAGACACGGAGGAGTGGCCTGATTGGCGGTTGCGCTCCGCGCCCCAGGAACGCCCGCCCACCGCGGTAGTCATCGGTTACACAACTTCACTTCCTCTTTCCCGCTCAGGCATTTCCTAGTGCAGCGGTACGCAGACAGGAGTGCCCTTCCCCACTCACACAAAAGCCCGCAACGCTGGGGTTGAAAAAATCTGAGGAATTGCATGAGGAGTGAGGAGATGGTGTTTTTCTCTTTGGTGTTATTGTTGTTTGCCACAGTGAGGGTAACTGAGTTTTCGTCGACCTTCCTGTCATCATTCGAGTACCACCGTGGTCTCTGCTGCACAACGATTTTCGTGGCTTATGTTGGGGGCCCGTGTCTAGGGCCCGTGTTGGGGGCCTGTGCTGTGCTGATGTGCTGATATGTTTATATGTTTTCATTTGGCAAGTAGACGAAGTAGCTCAAGAAACGGTAACCACGGAAACAGTCACTCCCCAACCAATTCATTGAGCATCTCCAACAGCAGTCAGCTACACTGTCCTGTTTCAGTGCTAAATAGCAGCCAGTCCCGGATCGGAATATCTTAAAGCAGGGGTGTCAGACTCAGGGTCCGCCGAGTCTGAACACCTTGTTTCTCAGGCCCAAATTGGCTGCTTATTGAAAACAAACCATAGAAACCTGCTGGCGCTGTGGCCCTCCAGGACTGGAGTTTTTGCTAATCAATATTATAGTATTGCTGTTAGATGTGAGCCATAGCATGAAGCTCCTCCCCTTCCTCTTCACACGATGACCTGGGCTCCAGGGTTACCCGCTGTAGGGACGAGCCGCACGGAAACCCACAGTACAGCCTGTACTTCTGTTCAGAGCCAAAATGTCTGACGATGTTTGCAGAAAGGTCCGGTCCAGACAGGGGAGATTAAACACTCAGCGGCGGGAGCCGTGTACGTCGCTGTTAGCCTATAGCGTGGCTTCATATGGAAGGAATTTGGGGCATGTGGGTACAGCTGGCGGAGCTGGTGAGCGGCGGGCGCAAAGCGGGCCCTGGCGGCCGCGCCCAGGCCAGTGCGAGGGTGCACACAGAAACCCGTGGCGTTTTCGCGCTCATTCATTCCCCCACCCCCCCCACTGACACGCGGTCCAAATGCTCCTTCTCCTGAATGGTTACGATTGAGGTTCTGCCCTCAGATGAATCTCCCTGTGGTCTCCCTCTGACCACAGGCTAAACGCCCCCACCCCCGCCACTTTTCACTGTTTCCTCCAGTTAATTTTCGTAATTAAAAAGTTTAATTTTTCTTTCATACCTTGAAAAAAAATCCTCTTTTCTTCCTGTCGTTAAATTTATCACAAGCTTTCTGATTAATTCATTCAAAAGGCCAGACTTTTGAATGTCTAGTACAGTACTTTACTGTACAGTACCTCTGTACTTTACCTGTGGCCTGGAGTCCTTGGGGCTGAAATTAAACATTACCTCAGCTGTACTGGACTGCGTCTGGTAACGGGGTATAATCGAGATCCAGCTGCATTTGTGTCCATTTGTAGTTCATACCTAGTTGACCTTTGACCTCTGCCTGACGTTGCTGCCGCAGGACATGCTGATGCAGCTGGCGAAGGCGGTGGCCAACGCGGCGGCCGCCCTGGTGCTGAAGGCGAAGAACGTGGCGCAGAAGACGGAGGACTCCGCCCAGCAGAACCGCGTGATCGCCGCGGCGACGCAGTGCGCCCTCTCCACCTCCCAGCTGGTGGCCTGCACCCGGGTAGGCGGAGTCTGTTTCTCTATTCCTGCCATTCACACGACATCTTTCCACATGAGAGTAAAGATTTCATAGGACAGCAAATAGACTCCAAGCAAGTCAAGTTTAATTATAAACCATTGTTTTCGCAAGAAATGATGGAGACACGTGGGTTTTTTTTTAAAAGATAATGATCCGAATATTATGAATATGAATATTATGTTCAATAACCTCATTTCTATTATCAGTACACAGAGGCTAAATGAACATGCTGATGACTTTCAAAGTGTCCTCGACATTCCTGACACTGTCACGGTGGAGCTCCTGTAACTGCCGCTGCACCCTTCCCTATTGTTCTGCCCCCCCCACTGTGCTGCAGGAGACAGCTGTGCCCCCCCCCCCCCCTATGCTGCAGGAGACAGCTGTGCCCCCCCCCCCGCCCTGCCTGACAGACTGACAGACTGTATTAGCCCTGACACAAATAGGCACAAAGCATTCAGCCACCGAAATAGCAAGCCGCTGAAGTGCGCGGGCACATAGGTGGCTGTGCAGAACCCCGTTTAAGAGCCAAAAACATTTCCGCCTCGCCAGACGCCTGTCCAAAAATACGAGCTCCTAGCTTCACACCGACAGGGTTCTGCTCCTTTTTCTATTCATTTGCACTTTTCTGATTCGCGCATTTATTTATTTATTTTTTTGTGAAATGACAAGACGAGGGCCGGCGCTACTTGTTGAATAAGGATGTAGTGGCTAGCGCTACGGGCGAGCTCTGGCGAATCCACAGCTGTCCACAGTGCTCTGTTCCGGTCCTTTCCGTGGGGTCGGTCCCCCTAAAAGGCAGAAGCAAGCAGAGGCCGATTCTCTCACTTCTCCTCCCTGTCTGTGCACTGTACACGCTCAAGCATTCATTTTAAATTAGCATCGTCAGTGCGGTGCTCATTGTTGAACTCAAGCTGTGATTTTAAACACTGTAATTATAAAGTTACAGGAACCGTGTTGAAGGATTGATGAAGATTGTTTGTCTTGCTGAGCAATTAGGATTTTTTTTCACTGTCTTTATCAATTTTTTTTAACACTTGCAAAACATAATGATACACCCTGGTTCTGAGAAGTACTAGATTGATGCTTACCCTCTCCACCCAAATTTGAAGTCAGATGTGTGGAAACATTTGGTTTAAAATTATTTTCAGTTACCCATTCATTTTACTTTGCGCTATTTTATTTGATTTTGCAGAAGTCATTATCCTAACTGAGAATGTCAACATACGTGGGTTTGGTGGTGTAGCATAATGGTTATGGGCTTGTAGTGGTTTCAGATTTGATTCCCGGATGAGGAACTGCCATTGTACCGTTGAACAACATACTTTTTTCCAGCACATATTCAGCGATATAAATAGATTGTCACTCTGGATGACAGCCTCCACTAAATGCCTAATTGTAAATGGGAGTTTTCATCAGAGGAGCAGTAAGTAAAGATAGGTTTTTTTTAATATTTATTTATTTATTTATTTATTTCATTTTTTACATTCTTAAAGCAAGTAATAGTGCTGGAATCACCCAGCCTGCATAATCAACCGTCAATCGCAGTCCTCCAGCCCGCCCACACACTCGGTATTAAAGCGAAGTGCGAAGTGCAGGAGAAATGCGAGGAAGATGCTTTGGCTAAGAAAACTGCCACTTCGCAAGAGTGGGGGACAAAAACAGCGCGGGGACTGCGGGTCGTTGTTTCATTGCCGGCTGAACCGCACGGCCATGCGGGGTTCCTCGGGACATACCGCGTGAAGAGCGCAGCGCCACAGTCCACTGGAACCCGCCGTTTAGCGCTGAGCCAGCCCGTTTTTTTACCCCCTTCAGTGCTCAGCCGGAGCAGGACACGTGCGGACGGATCCGGTCTGTGTGATTGTCGGACGATTGTTGTGATGTCGAAATAAAGGAGGAAATCGCCAAGGGTCTGAAGATCATGTGACAGTGTTGAGAGAGCTAGTGATTTACGAGCCCCATAATGGGTGGAGCTAAGGTACCATGTGCTGTCAGTGGTGTGGACCAATCAGAGCCCTCATCCCCAGTACAAATACACCAAGGTCTGGATTCAGTCACTTCTCCATACTCCTACATAAATGTTGTCGTTTATTTTTCTCTTGAGGGAGTAAAAAAGAGGACTCTGTGTACTCTCTTATGGAATACAAAGAGGTTTGAAAATACCAAATGGTGACAGTACATATTCATCATAATTTGCCATTTAGCAAACAGATTAACCTGAGCAACTTTCACTGATTGCCTTTTTTACATGCAGTCCAGTGAACCAAATCTGGTCAAGCACCCCAGCTGGGATTCTAACCTTTGAGTTACAAGCCCAGATTCCTAACCATTGCAGTGTTATATTCTTGACGTACCTACATTCAGATAAATGCCCAGTTTGTTTCTTTGACAGGGTAAATAATACCAAATGGGGAGTCTCATTCTTTAGTCATTTTCTTTCATGCCAGTCTCTGTTTTTCTCTAATAACCCCATTTATAAATTTGTGTGCAGTTTTCACTTCTAAAATTTACTTTCTGTTATTACTTATTCTAGCTAATTATTGGGGTTTAGCCTCATAGCCGGTTACATTTGGTGTTTACACCCTGCTCCCCCCCCCTCCCCTTCCTTGCTCTGTCCCAGGTGGTGGCCCCCACCATCAGCTCGCCAGTGTGCCAGGAGCAGCTGATCGAAGCGGGGAAGCTGGTGGCCAAGTCGGTGGAGGGGTGCGTGGAGGCGTCGCAGGGCGCCACCAACGACGAGCTGCTCCTGAAGCAGGTGGGCGTGGCCGCCACGGGCGTGACCCAGGCCCTCAACGAGCTTCTGCAGCACATCAAGCAGTACGCCAGCGGGGGGCAGCCAATCGGCCGGCACGGCGAGGCCACCGACCGCATCCTCGACGTCACCGAGAACATCTTCAGCTCCATGGGCGATGCAGGTAGGGGCCTGTGGCCTCAGGCTGTGGGCAGCGCTAGAGATGTGGTGCAGGCTGGGTTTGTGGGCGGGTCTATTGCCATGGTACAGTCGATTTTTGGGGTGGGGCTAGAGATGTGGGGCCAGCTGCATTTCTGGGTGGGGCTAGAGCCACGTCGCAGTTGATTTTTGGGTGGGGCTGGAGACATGGTGCTGTCTGGGTTTGTGGGTGGGGCTAGAGTCATGTCAAGCTAAGGGATCCTCATGGACTTCACGTTTGCGAAGACTTCCAGTTTACTGAAAAAAATTTAATTCAATTCATGATATTTAATTTTTGTTCATTGAGGACTGTATGGAAGTGGAATTGACCGCAGCCCTGCTTCTTGGCAGTGTACAGGAGTAAGTAAGGCAGTTACCCCCAGTATCCCCTGTTCAACCCGATTGTTTTAAATGTTATGTTTCTCCCCGTGTTTGCGCAGGTGAGATGGTGCGTCAGGCCCGAATCCTGGCCCAAGCGACCTCTGACCTCGTCAACGCCATCAAGGCCGATGCCGAGGGCGAGTCGGACCTGGAGAACTCCCGCAAGCTGCTGTCAGCCGCCAAGCTTCTGGCCGACGCCACTGCCAAGATGGTGGAGGCTGCCAAGGTAACTGTGTGAGATCTTACACCCACCTTACTCCAGGGGTGTGAGTATTGAAAAATTCAGTCTGCCTGAAAATTGGTCTTGGGCCATTGCTATCGAGAGATAGCAGTGAAAAGCGGGACCGTTAACCTACTGGATCATTTCAGACTCTGGGCTACGCAATCACCAATAGCTCAGCATCGCCCTCTGGAGCTACTGTTGACAGTTGGCATTTGCATTGTCCGGATTCGATCCGAGATCATGGGGCTGGTTTTTTAAGCGAATGAGCCACCCAGCAGGCCCAACCCTTACTAGTTTAACAAAATTTATCATCCAATGTTATTTTTCTTTTGTCACGCTCAAGTCAATCAGTATTACAAAATGAACCTGGGGAAGAGGTTGGTTGTTAGTTGTCCGTGCCGAGCACACTTGAAGTGAGCGGAAGGTTATTACTGCTTGGCTTGGTCCCTTTCAGTGGGATTGAATTTCTGAAGTACAATGCCCATCCATTTACGTAAGGAATTCACACGGTCCAGGGTTGGGGTTAACTCCATTTCAGTACAGTCATTTCAGCATATGACCAGAAAGTTGAATAGAAAAACAGCCATGTTTATTCCATGGGGATTTTTTCGGTTAATGAATTGAGTTTAAACTGACGTCTGAATGCAGAGTGCGCACAGGGAGCGGGTAGCAGTGCGGGATTTGCTTGCGGGGGCTGTGGGGAAGGGGGGGGGGCGGGATTTGGGGATGCGATCTCCGCGTCTGACCTCCGGCGCTTGTTTTTTTTTTACGACCGCAGGGTGCAGCCGCTAACCCGGACAGCGAGGAGCAGCAGCAGAGGCTTCGCGAGGCGGCGGAAGGACTGCGCATGGCCACCAACGCCGCCGCGCAGAACGCCATCAAGAAGAGACTGGTCAACAAGCTGGAGGTGAGAGCGGAGGAACCCGCCATTTTATCCCGCCAAGACCTGGTCCCTGGACCTGGGTCGAACACCTGCGGGGAAATGCCTTAGATTAAATCATTTATTGTCTTTCTAGAGGAAATAAATATGGGGGCGCCATAGCTCAGGAGGTAAGAGCGGTTGTCTGGCAGTCGGAGGGTTGCCGGTTCGATCCCCCGACCCCAGGCGTGTCGAAGTGTCCCTGAGCAAGACACCTAACCCCTAATTGCTCCCAACGAGCTGATTGGTACCTTGCATAGCAGCCTTTCACCGTTGGTGTGTGAGTGTGTGTGTGAATGGGTGAATGAGAGGCATCAATTGTAAAGCGCTTTGGATAAAAGTGCTATATAAATGCAGTCCATATACCATTTACCAAATATGTTACCACAGATGAAACAGTGCACATGCCTCAATACAGCACGATATAAATACACCTGTGAGAATATGCTTCACCTGTTTAGATGTTGGTAGAATCTAAAACGCTCTTGCAAGTAGGGCTGGGCGATATGGACAGAATCAAATATCACGATATTTTTGACCAAAAACCTTGATATTGATATTGTGATGATATTGTGGGGATGACTATTGGTACTTTCACAAAATTACACAATGAGATTTTTGATAAATAATCATAAGCCTATGTAATAACTAAGTGGGTAAAGGCAAATAATAGAACAGTCAGGTAAGTTCAGAAAATGACATCACTGTAATGCTGCCTTTAAAACCAGGAAAAAACAACGCTTATGCCATATCATGATATCATGATATACCAAATCCCTGATGATATGTAGTCTCATATCACGATATCGATATAATACCGATATAATGTCGATATATTGCCCATACTTGCAAGTCCCTGTGAATATGCAAACAAGCATGTTGACCCAAACAAAACATGCAGTCGGACAAAAGTATAATTTGCTCCTGAGCATTGGTGAACATTTCTTTTAAAAATTAAAAATGATCAATGATCTGCAGAAGCGTTGCTGATGTCGAAGGGGTTAACCGTATGTAGACAATGTTACTTTTCCATGAAGGGGGTGTGAGCTGGTACTCCAAGCCCCCTCAGCGTTTACACCTCGCTCCGAGAGGCCCAGGAATAAGGAAACGGCCTGCACTCGTTAGCCGAATGTTTAGTTTTGCAAAGTGCGTTTGCTCGTAAAGAGAGGAAATATGCTAATACAGAACTCGCCGTGCCCTTCGTACCTGACAAGATCTTTCGGCGGCGCGATCAGGAGCGGGTTTTGGAGTCAGATTCCGGGCTGTGAGGTCTCCTGTCGGCAGCTATGCTTGGAATGGCTCTCGGAGTGAGTAGTCTTTGTAGTGCAGAGGAGCCGTCGCCGACTCAGGACCGGTAGCAACACGTCGCGCCTCTTGTTTTGTTCGCAGACGCACAGCTCGCCCCGTTGACTAGCTTGCTCCGAACGACGTGCTCCGACGCGCCAAAGCTAATTTGTTTTGTCGAGGGCTAAGCTTCAGTTTACAGAGAGCATAGAGCAGTGTCCTGCTGTGTGTCTTAGAGACGCTGTGTAATCTTTATGCGCCACCCAGGTAATTCAGAGGCCGTGAGCTTGAGTGGCGAATATTTCAGAAGCACAGTGTCTGTTTTATAGTGGGAGTGGAGTCCCAGTGTGATGTTGTTGCAGTGCAGAAGAACAAGTGTCTTCATATAATCGGGTGTACAGGGACTTTAAAAATGCTCTTAATCTGAAAGGTGTACTGGGGGGAACACACATACTTATGTTATGTTGTAGAAGTGTCTTCATGAAATCGTGTGTACAGGGAGATAAGATGTTTTTAGTGAGAGGTGTACCAGGAGGAACACAAATATAATTATTTTATTGTCAACCTGTGTACTCTTATCAAGTTTATTGAACTTAGCCATGACCTTCCTCCTGTGGTGCTTACATGCCTGCACAGTTAATATAGATGAGGATGATTATTACATCTCGAACGTTTTCAGATGCACCATCATCATCCTCTTCTCCACCACATTTCTTATGCTTGTACGCGTGATGTGAATATACATTAATTTGATTGTTGTGAAACTGACTTTTCCGAAGGTTGCTCTGCACAGTCCCTGTGTTTATTGGAAGTGCATTTTTTTAAACCCGTACCCCATGTCTGACTGTAGGCCTAGATTGGAGCACATTCCACTTCAGTCAATTCAGTACATGAAGTGAAATTCAGTTGATGAACTGAAAAGTAAACCAGGAAGTGGGTTTTCAGTGAGTCGAGTCTCAGATGCGAGGGGGGGAAAAAACACCCCCTGAGAACTGGGCGCACTGACTTAATGAGCAACAACAGGCATCACAGTTATACCCCTCTTCCTCTCCCTCATCCCCCCACCCCGACCTCCCCCCCCCTTCCAGAACGCGGCGAAGCAGGCGGCGGCGGCGGCCACCCAGACCATCGCGGCGGCTCAGCACGCCGCCTCCACCAACAAGAACCCCGCCGCCCAGCAGCAGCTCGTCCAGAGCTGCAAGGTGAGCCACCGCATCGCCACGGCAACCTCCCCCCCCCAACTTCCTGTTTCTATGAGGTCAGGCCGAGTTCACACCCGTTGCCTCCGCTAACCACCTCCCCTGCCCTTGGTAAGCTTCTGAGCTTACAGGGGAGTCGCTGTTTCGAGTGGAAACAGAGTTCTGCGCCTTTCCCGGAAGTGGCAAAACCACCGTACCGTTTCACAGTATGCTCAGTTTCACTGCATGCATACTGTAGACTCACATGCACAGACATTTCAGTGTTTCATTAGTTCAGCTTTTCTTATGTGTAATGTTTTCGCAGTACTGAAGAGCAAGTGTCTTCATGAAATTGGGTGTGCAGGGACTGAAAAAATGCTCTTAGCGAAAGGTGTACCAGGGGGAACACACATATAACTGACATGTGCTGACTTTGTATTTAAACAAAAATAGTTTCAGAATTTCCATCAAAGATGAGCAGACATTTTGTGTTCCTGGTCCTTTTACCACAGTTATTCACTGGGCATTATAAGCAATAAACATTTAAATGCACTCTTGAAATGTGTTTTTTTGCTATTGATTGCAGTGGTTATTTTGTAGCCTTGATTGTTTCTGGGAAACTAGCGGGTGAACATTTGCAGTGACATATGTGACATAATACAATACAGCAGTGCAATACTGTGGCAGTAGACATTCAGAACTGCAGTTCGGCACCAGAAACTCCTGTCGCTACCCGAAGCCCTTGTACGGTAGAGAGGACGTAAGAAATGCTGGAGCTGCATATCTGGTGCTTCTGTAGAGTCTGTGGTGGTGGTGCCAGTCCTCCCTCGAGGCTGAGAGGTGGTGGGGGCTAGTGGCCTGTTCTGACACGTGCTCTTTGCCGGTGGCAGGTGGTGGCGGAGCAGATCCCCATGCTGGTCCAGGGAGTCCGCGGCAGCCAGTCTCAGCCCGACAGCCCCAGCGCCCAGCTGGCCCTCATCGGGGCCGGCCAGAACTTCCTGCAGGTGGGACCCCGCACGCCGTCTCCACGGTTACCGCTCTGACCCTTAGCGCCGTGCGCCGGCTTCTTAGCGCAGGCGGCTGAGCCGTCCAGGCTACGCTAGCAGAGACACATTCAGCCCCAATGTTCATTATCTCCCACACAAGCCACGTCGGCGAGACCAGAGGGGTGGCGGATACATGAAAGGTCGGATGGACCGGTAAAATTTAAATAAGCACGGCAGCTGGCGCCATTTAAAGATATGAATATGCAAAAAGGAATTAACTCAACAAACCGTTTGCCCACCTGTGTTTTTATTGTTTTCGCGGCGCAGTGACCCTGGTCCTGGAGATCTACCGTCCTGTAGGTTTTCATTAAACCCTAATCTGGCACACCTGATTCTACTAATTAGCAGCTGAGCAAGTTATGTAGCTGTCGACTGTGGTGTGTCTGTTTGGGTTGGAATGAAAGCCCACAGGACGGTAGATCTCCAGGAACAGAATTGGGCGGACCTTACAGAGATGTTTAATCACATATTGTGGGGGAGGTCCTAGCTTGAGTCTATAGAGCAAGCATAGATGTGTTTTTAGTGTAACAAAATGTGTAAAAATGGGCACATCGCCAGACTGTCAATCTCTATTAGAAATTTACATTCAAATGAGGGTGTGGGATAATCCAGTTGGTGCTTATGCAGGTGTCAGTTATGCAGGAGTTTGCTGTTGCAGTACAGTGGGTGGGGAAAAAACGAATACTGTGGTACTGAACCCGAAAAAAAATATTACCCAAATTGGTGTCCCCTCATGAACTGTGCGTGCTCTTGCATAGGCTTTAGCCTAAACCTGTTTTTGCGTCGCTTTCCATAAAAGTTCATTTCAGCTTTAAATAAAAACGGTGCCATTAAAACTAGTCCTTTCTTGTTCTTTGTTAAATTAAGTTGCATGAGTGCTACCTTTGTTCAATCACAATCTGGTTGATAAAGCATGTCGGTTCAGATAAAAAAATAAGTTTTCTGTCGATGGTATGGCCATTTTGACTTTTTTGGAAGAGTAGGGTTCATTTGCCAAAGTCTTTAATAGTGTAGCATTGCAGTTCTTCCATTTCTTTTAGTGAAAAGGAGCACAGCTTCGACGGGGCCTAGTGGCTGTGATTCCCTCTACTGCTTTGGTGAGGGAGCTGTCTGTAGTTAGAATAGGAATCTTTGAGATGTGTCTCAGGCTTATTCAGGAAGGCTCATCTTTATACAGTATGTGAAGTACCCTGTATTAGCATGTCTGCTGTCATCAGCAGACACATTAATGACGAAGTACAGTACTTCAACACTGGGACGTGCGGGTAGTGGAAAAGTGGAAATGCCAGTGGTTTAATAAGGTGTCTGGCAGCATCCCGAATTCTGCAGGAGAAGACAGCAAAGCAACTCATAGTTGATGAGTGGAAAGCACTGTGACAGGATTTGTTCTAGAATGTTCCATAAATTCTCCAGTCATGACTGAGAATGCCCTGACACCTGTATAAGGTCAGCACTGTTCTCCTCAAACCATTGGCTGACTACTCATCACCTTCAAAGATGCCTCATCTCTGCAGGAAAGAAATGCTACTGTTGAGCAAGAATGGTACCTGAATTCTCAGGATACCAGTGCACTGAAGCAAGCTGGGGGAAATGTGCTTCACACCATTACAGAAACAACAACAAACCTTCACTGTTGCAATAATTTTGTTTGTATTTCTCTGACCACTCCCTTGCACACAGCCTGGAGCCAAAATGGTGACAGCTGCCAAGGCCACAGTGCCGACCATAAGCGACCAGGCCTCCGCCATGCAGCTCAGCCAGTGCGCCAAGAACCTGGCCTCCGCCCTCGCCGAGCTCCGCACCGCGGCACAGAAGGTATGATTAGCATCAGCAGGGGGTCATTGTGCCCTCCTTAATCAGTCACTATTTAAGAGCATACTTAGCTGGGCCCTCCGGCTGTCCTCTTTAGGGACTGCCCGAGGGACTGTCCACTCTCCTCACTTTCTCTTCTGTGTTCACTCTCCTCACTTTCTCTTCTGTGTACGCTCTCCTCACTTCCTGATATGTTTCCACCCTGGTTACTTTCTCTTTTGTGTCCACTCTCCTCACTTCCTGTTTTGTGTCCACTCTCCTCACTTCCTGTTTTGTGTCCACTCTCCTCCCTTCCTGTTTTGTGTCCACTCTCCTCCCTTCCTGTTTGGTGTCCACTCTCCTCACTTCCTGTTTGGTGTCCACTCTCCTCACTTCCTGTTTTGTGTCCTGTCTCCTGACTTCCGGCTTTGTGTCCACTCTCCTGACCTCCTGTTTCATGTCGTCCCTGCTCACTTTCTATTTCCGTGACAGGCGCAGGAAGCCTGCGGCCCACTGGAGATTGACAACGCCCTGTCCGTGGTGCGCGGCCTGGAGAAGGACATGCAAGAGGCCAAGACCTCGGCTAACGAAGGCAAACTCAAACCCCTGCCTGGGGAAACGGTAAGGGAGAGAGAGTGAGAGAGAGAGACTGTGTAAGAGTGTGTGTGAGAGAGAGTGAGAGAGTGTGTGTGAGAGAGACTGTGTAAGAGTGTGTGTGAGAGTGAGAGGGAGAGAGTGTGTAAGAGTGTGTGTGAGAGAGAGTGAGAGGGAGAGAGTATGTGAGAGCGCGAGATTGAGAGTGTGTGAGAGAGAGTGAGAGAGCAAGTGAGAGAGAGTGTGTGAGAGAGAGTGAGAGAGCAATAGTGAGAGGGTGTGTGAGAGCATGAAAGCGAGACTGTGTATGAGAGTGAGAGAATGTGTGAGAAAGAGAGGGAGAGTGAGAGCGTGTGTGAGAGAGCGAGAGAGGAGGGGCCCTTGCAGAGTTTCCTTCGCTCACCTAGTCTGCAGTCTCACACATTGCTAGTTTTACACTTCCTGTCACATGACCAGTGGCTCTGGCCACAAGCTCTTGGCACCTTGCCTCAAAACAAGCAATCTCAGAGAATTTTGGGTATTCATGGCATCTACCTGTACGTTGTGATCACTGTGTGATTCTGGTTTTCTGAGTTATTCCTGCGGTTCTGTGTTGTGGGGGTGGGTTGGTGTAAATGTGTTCTGGTAAGCTTGTGAAGTAAACGATGATTCCCTCCACTATTACTGTTGTAGTATATTTATCTAAAGCTGGCTTAAGGAGTGCAGAAATATCAGTGTTTCTTGCTGAGATCTATGTATTATTATTCTTTAACACTGGTGTGGTTTTTATGGGGCTTTCATCGTGTCCTAATGTTGTGATTCTCATGATAACACTTAGTGATGGCACCACACGCTGGACATATTGGGAACTGTTTGTGTCTTCTGTGCAGGCATTAATTCTTCCTGAAGTACACTTCACAAACTCTCCTGTTTTTTTTTTCTCTCTCCTTCACTAAATTCCTCTCTCTCGCTCACTCGCACTCTTCCTCTCTTCTCTGTCACACTCACTTGCCCTTACCTCTCTCCGCCTCCCTCCATTCATCTCTCCCTCTGTCTCTCTTTCTTTTTCTCTCAGCTGGAGAAGTGTTCTCAAGATCTGGGCACCAGCACCAAGGCGGTGAGCTCTGCCATTGCCCAGCTTCTGAGCGAAATCACTCAGGGCAATGAGAACTACACAGGTAACACCCGTGACCTTTAACCCTCACTCAGTGAACTGAACTGACATGGAATTGGCCTCGCACTGCTAGCTATCTATTAATAATCCAATTTACATGAAACTGTAGCTTCATCCACTCACCACTGGGGGAGCTCATGTAGACCTCTAACTGTACAAGCTCCCCTCAGCCATGAAAAGCTGAAATAGAATGCAGTATAAATAGGAATGGATTATTTTGGCGAAATGAAAAGGTTTGAGGTACTGTTGGACTGGATGCTCTAGGTCGAGGCCTGCTGTTGCTATTTGGTCTCTGAAGGTCCCATTGGCTGTCTATCGCTGTCAGTCATGCTATGCACCTCCCACTGTCCCAATATTTCTGAAATATAAAATCCTGGAGAGTCACAGAAACAGATGCTCCTATTTTTTTCTTAAGACGTCAGGGAAAAAGTTTGTAAAAAGGAAAAGGTATCCGTCTTTCTTACCAACTTGATGGCACATTCCTTGCAACATCACTGTGCAGTCGCACAAGAACGTCACTGACCGTATTAGTTCCACTTCAACGCATCAGTCAGTGCAGACTCAATGTCTAGCAAACGCTGCGGAGATGGGGTCCCCCTCTGAGTCCGTTTCTGCTCAAGGTTTCTTCCTGCTATCAGTCAGGGAGTTTTTCCTTGCCACTGTTGCCCTAGGCTTACTCTCTGGGGGCCAGTTCTCTGTAAAGCTGCTTTGTGACAAAACTCCTTTGTTGAAAGCGCTGTACAAATAAGATTGATTGATTGGTTGATTGATTGAAGCTAGCGTGTATCAGTGTCAGTCCACATTACTGAGGAGAAGTGACCCGAAAGCTCTCCAGGGTTTTATATTTCAGGCATATTAGCTGTGACAATCGCACCCACACGGTCCTTGGAAAATTATGCATTTGCCTTAAGTTGTCATTGAAAATTTTGATAGACGAATATGGCTCTGATTTTAGTGGGAACCCCCCTGTCCCCTCTCCCCCCCGACAGGCATGGCTGCTCGCGACGTTGCCCAGGCCCTGCGCTCCCTGGCCTCGTCCGCGCGCGGGGTGGCCGCCAACACGGCCGACCCCCAGGCCTGCAACGCCATGCTGGACTGCGCCGCCGACGTCATGGACAAGTCGGCCAACCTCATCGAGGAGACCAAGAGGGCCATCGCCAAGCCCGGCGACCCCGACAGCCAGCAGAGACTGGCCCAGGTGGGTCCCCCCGTCGCCCCAGGGGCCGAGACGCTGGGGTCAGACCCCGGGTCAGACAACCAGCATTCAATGTGCTTTCACCCCCCTGGAATACCCAGTAACATTCCTGCAGATGACTGGAAATTTTTAAAAGAGGCATCTGTTTTCACCAATATTACGAAAACAAAAAAAGTTTTTGTTTCACATGATTGTAGGTTGTTTTTTTTTGGTTATTGAGATGTTTGGTTGAATATTCTGCAGGAGCGTTTACAAGTTTGATGGCATCTAAAGAGTTAAAAGTGTTTTGAATGCGTGTTTGACCCAGACCTAGCTGGGACGGATGGGTTCTGGGTTGTGGTGTCTGTTTGGACGGCGTGAGGTTAGAGAGCATCGCAGCGCTAAGACTTGTGCTCAGACGCACTCGCACTTTCCTTTCTGCATCATAAATGGGCTCCTAATGCCCGCTTTATCTTTCGCTCGGTCCATTAGTCTCTGTTCTCGTCTCTCTGTGCTTAAGTGCTGGCCTGATTGGTCCGTCCTTTAAGTCGCATCTCTGTGAAGATTCCGCTGCCGTCAGAGGTGTAATTGCCGTTGTTCCTGCAGTATGAAGGCAAATTCACATGTAGTCGCTAATGGTTTGCATTCCATTTGAGGAGTAATGCAGTAACACTGATGATCTTTGTCTGTCTGTCTGTGTGTGTGTGTGTGTGTGTGTGCATGTGTGTGTGTTTGTGCCTGTGTCTGTGTGCACGTGTGTGTGTTTGTCTCTCTGTCTGTCTGTCTGTGTGTTTGTATGTATGTGTGTGTTTGCCTGTCTGGGTGTCCATGTGCGTGTGTCTGTGCCTGTCTGTGTGCGCATGTGTGTCTGTGTGTTTGTATGTATGTGTGTGTGTCCGTGTGTTTGTATGTGTGTGTTTTGCCTGTCTGTCTGTCTGTGTGTCCGTGTGTCTGTCTGTGTGTGTGTGTGTGTCTGTGTCTTTGTCTGTGTCCGTCTGTCCGTGTGTCTGTCTGTCTGTGTGTCTGTGTGTCCGTGTGTAGGTGGCGAAGGCTGTATCCCAGGCCTTGAACAGGAGTGTGAACTGCTTGCCTGGACAGAGAGATGTGGACAATGCCATCCGGACGGTCGGGGAGGCCAGCAAGAAGCTCCTGTCCACCTCGGTGAGCGAAGCCCAAGAGGACAGGCCCATTCAGAACCCGCCTCAAATAAATACGATTGAGATTTTCTGACAGCATGTTTTACAGTCATGTCAGCCAGAGAAAAACAGTGAAAAACTAACTGCAGTCCTCGATTTAACTAATCATAAACACATCTTATACACCCACCTCTGAACTTTTCACTCTAATCAAATTTCAGTCAAACTGAATGTATTTTTGCATTATTGTGGTAATTCAGTTGAAGGCCTTTAGAAGTGGCTGCTGAGTCTTGAGGCACTGGAGAGTCACTGTCTGCCTGCACGGCTCCTCCCCCAGCTTCACTCCCACACCGCGATGGCAATGAGAAAACAATCACATTTTACTAAAGCAGTGCGTTCGGCTGTGGTGTGGCTGGGCGTTTGGACTTTCATACGACCATAAGGTGGTGTCACAGGACATTGGTCTTGAATGGAAAACAATTCTCAGGAAGAACAAGAAGGACTTTCTTTTTTCTTATTTATACCAATATGACATTATGGTTTGGCCATGATTCGTCTTCTGAACTTGGCAGGGTTTATTTGCAGGACACTGCTGTGTGACGTGTTGCAATCCTGTTTTAATTCGGTGGGGAGGAGGGCAGGTCCGAGTTGGCGTGGCGCTGGCTTTTTTGGAATACCAAATATACACCGTAGTCATGGTTCCCACAGTCTTCGAAATTCTGTGGAAATGTTTGCACCCTTGGAAAGTTGTAGGAGTGTGCTCAAATGTCCCAGTGTTCTTCATAAGTCAGGAAAAAGTTTTGAGAGCTAAATTCATTCATTCATTCATTCATTCATTCGCAGTAACACCTTGATGTTACTTATGACATCTTGCCATACCAGATAACACTTTTTTTCCCAATGAAATACTCGCACAGGTGTAGTATGAATTCAAGATCTGTTTCAAAGTTAAACTTTACTCTTAACAGTGCATTGATTGTGCTAACAAATTTGGAAAGTTCCACTTTAATTACACTACCAAAAGTCATTGTAGACTCAAAATATTCTATACATAATGCACCCAAAAATGTGTGTTCATCCTAAAATTGTAGCCTTTTTCCTCAAAGTAGCCCTGCCTATTGCACGTATAAATACTTGAAAATCATAGCTATCATTTCATAACAAATATCACTGAGAAGTTGTGGATGTGAATCTGATTTGAGCGGGATCCATGCTTGACTCAATTCCTCCCCCCCCACCCAACCCAGTTCCCAGCGAGTGGGAAGAGCTTCCAGGAGGCGCAGGCCAACCTGAACCAGGCCGCCGCCGGGCTGAACCAGTCCGCTAACGAGCTGGTGCAGGCGTCCCGCGGCACCACCCAGGACGTGGCCAAGGCCTCGGGCAAGTTCGGACATGACTTCAACGAGTTCCTGGAGGCGGGCGTGGACATGGCGGGACAGTCACAGGTGGGCCCCCGAGCAGGAGGGAAGGAGGAAGCAGGAAACAGGAAGTGGTATCTGGGAAATTAATGGAAGACCGTTATATATGCTCACAGAATATTGTGCATATTATGAATTAAATTCCTGGATTGGCTGAATTGAAATGCGATTGACCGCAACCTGTGGGTTGCGTTTTCCTTTTTTAATTTAAAAAATAATTATTTGTTTGCTTTTGGGTGAGCTGTGGTTTGTATTGTTTGTCCTTTTTATAGTCAGTTTCATTATGTTATGAAGCCAAAGGCAAATTTCAATAGTTACTTTTAGGTAAATTGAACATCATCTTGAACTGTATTTCTAATTTCTCTGGTGCATTTGCAGTCAAAGGAAGACCAGACGCAGGTGGTCACCAACCTGAAGACCATCTCCATGTCCTCCAGCAAGCTCCTGCTGGCTGCCAAGGCCCTCTCCACTGACCCCAACGCCCCCAACCTCAAGAACCAGCTGGCGGCCGCTGCCCGGTAAGAGTCTGCCCCCCCCCCCCACATCTGTCAAGACGATTGTGATGTTAAATTTGGGAAACCAAAAGGAGCTCACTCTACCAGTCATGGAGCACAATTCCAAAAACCAATAGAATTGCAGATGGCAATTTTTAGACACTGTCTTTCTACTTCCTCGTAAGTCCCACCAGGATTCCGAAATACAACCAGAAAGTGTCCTCCAATCACAGTCAGCATTGTTCTGTTGGTTTTTACCAATGCGCTCCATGATTGGTGGAGCTCCTCTCTGTTTGTTTTCAGTGAGTAAGGTGACATCACAACCTTCTCCATTATCCCTGGATGGATGGTGGCAGTGTAGTTCAAATCTGTGAGGCCCAAGCCCCAGAGAAGCATCCCTTTCCTCAGAGCTCCTCTTGTGGGCAGTTTGAGGAGGAGGCTAATTTCGCTTGGCTAGGACCACGCACAGGGGCAGAGAGCAGTGAAGTGGTGCTCATATTGTAAAATTGCCTCTCAGGTGACACGCGGTTGCTCAGCTGAGAGTGTACCGGGCTCTCCTCTCTGTGAATTAGCATATATTACGTAAGGCACCCCCCCCGGCCCTTTCTGTGGCTGTTCATAGAAATCGGCATGGTTACATAATGGCGCCTTTTGCAAAGCCGAAATATTGGGCTTATGTAAAGGAGCGGGTGATGGGCAGGCAGGCTCTGACGGTGAGAGACTCCTGCGGGCCTTCCTCTCGCCATGTCAGCGTAGCGCTGGTGGGTGTTTGGTGGGGTCAGAGGTCACGTGTTGATGAAACCGGTGCAGGCCATGCTCTCTGGCCCCCAATGATGGGGAAGGGGGCGGGGGGCGGGGGGGGGTCTCCCGAAACAGGGTTGTTGTGAAAATTTCACGTCCCCCTTCGCTGCTTCTGTTGAGAATGCTGGAATGGTAAACCCCCCTCTCTCCCTCTCTCTCTCTCCATTGCTCTCTCCCTCTCTCTCTCCCTCCCTCTCTCTCTGAGCGAGGCATCCCAGAGAGGGCTCCCGCGGATAGGTAGCTGTAAATGCCAAGCGCTGCAGCGCGTGTGGGCGAGCCATGACTCTCGCTCTCTCTATCCCTCCCTCTCTCCCCCCTCCCTCTCTTTCTCCCTTCATCTCTACCACTGTCTCTTTCTTTCCCTCCCTCTCCTTCTCTAATCTCCCATCGCACTTATGCCTGGCTCACATCCTTGTTATCCCTCTCCCCCTCTCTCTCCCTCTCCCCCTCTCTCCCTCTCACGCGCTCTCTCTCTCTCTTTCTCGCAGTGCCGTCACTGACAGCATCAACCAGCTAATCACCATGTGCACCCAGCAGGCACCGGGGCAGAAGGAGTGTGACAATGCGCTGCGCGAGCTGGAGGTACGCGCTCTCTCTCTCTCTCTCCCTGTCGCGTCTGTGTCTCTCTCTCGCAGCGCAGCCTCTCAGGACGACTCACGCCTGGAAGAGCGCCGAAGGATCCAGCCGGGCCCCTCGGAACGGGGCGTGATCGCTGCTGGAACACGGGAAGAGGACCCGCCACCTACCTGTCGATCGCCCCTGAACCCCCGAGGGGCGGTAGCCAGCGCGCTTTTCTCTGCGCGTGACATCTGTGAAATTTGACTTTTGTCTGAAACTTATCGGAATACGCGGTGGTGACGCGCGGTTACGTTTGCGAAATGCAGCCCGTCGTCATCTTGCTCTGTGGGTCAGTGTGCGCAGACGCTATTTGAGAACTGGAGAAAATGATTTATTGTTCTGTATTAATGTTCAATTTTCCCTGTGTTGTGGGGATGTGTAACTGCAAAAAAGTAGACTAAACTTTGACTTCAACTTTGATTAGTTAGTGCCCGGGCTTTCTCTTCTGTTCAGATACTGAGAGCAGGCAGAGTGAGTAAATATTTAATGCCGGTGGTTCTGCTAGCAGATTCAGAAACAATCTGTTCTTGTGTCTCACTTACCTTTTTGAGGAATTATGAATATCGTGAACATTGTGAACGTTGCTGGGAGTGTGATTCCTGCATTTATTCTAGAGACAGACCTAGTGTGAGACGGTGGGGGATTGTTGTTTAGACCCTTTGTGCTACAGTGCCCTGTCCTGAACAGCATAGCTGTACCCCCCCCCCCACCCCCAAGCCCCGCTAACCACTCTTTAACCCCCCTCTCTAGACGGTTCGGGGGATGCTGGAGAACCCCACGGAGGCAGTGAGTGACCTGTCCTACTTCGACTGCATCGACAGCGTCATGGAGAACTCCAAGGTACAGTTCGGTTTGGTTTGAGTTTCTGTTAGCGCTGAAGCTTCAACCGCTCTGTTTACGGCGTCTAATCACTCGTACGTACCGCTCTGTTTACGGCGTCTAATCACTCGTACGTACCGCTCTGTTTACGGCGTCTAATCACTTGTACATACCGCTCTGTTTACAGAGTCTAATCACTCGTACATACCGCTCTGTTTACAGAGTCTAATCACTCGTACGTACCGCTCTGTTTACAGAGTCTAATCACTCGTACATTACACCGCACTCTGTTTACAGAGTCTAATCACTCTACTACCGCTCTGTTTACAGAGTCTAATCACTCGTACACCGCTCTGTTTACAGAGTCTAATCACTCGTACATACCGCTCTGTTTACAGAGTCTAATCACTACGTACCGTTACCCATGCTGCTCTGTTTACAGAGTCTAATCACTCGTACGTACTGCTCTGTTTACAGAGTCTAATCACTCATACATACCGCTCTGTTTACAGAGTCTAATCACTCGTACATACCGCTCTGTTTACAGAGTCTAATCACTCGTACATACCGCTCTGTTTACAGAGTCTAATCACTCGTACGTACCGCTCTGTTTACAGAGTCTAATCACTCGTACGTACCGCTCTGTTTACAGAGTCTAATCACTCGTACATACTCGTTGCGTTGTTTTGTTGTTTCCTCTGCAACTCTTTTCAGCTGTGTTTGGTCCAAGTCTTGGCCCATTAAACACAGCTGAGGGACAGAGGGATACATTAATGACTGGTGACAAGTTCCTGAATTTAAGTGTAGTAATTAGCCCATTCCCCTTAATTGATTCGTCATGGGCGCTGTAGCTGTGACGCTGAAGTTCATGTAACGCGTGTCAGATCAGGATCGAGCGCTCGGGATTTAATTCTTCTGACAAGCGCAGGATTTGTTCCAGTGCAGCATATTGTCGAGTAGTAACTGTATGTAACCACAAAAAACCAGTGGCTGTGAGGAGTCTGTCTACTGTCATCTATAACTGTAAAATGTGCAGTATAAGGCATCTTATATTTGTCTGGCTTCAAGAAAAAGGCTACTGAGCTGGCTTTGGTAGATTTTGATGCTCACAAGCCTGGGCCAAGTAATTATATTAAATATTTGAACGTTGTGAACAAAAATTCCTCTGACACTTTTAGTAAAAGTCTTGCTTTCTGTTGATTTTTTATTCGCTATTTTTAATATTTTTCAAATATATAAAGTCTTGTTTTATTTTCTGCATTGCGCAGGTCTTGGGAGAAGCCATGGCGGGGATTTCCCACAATGCCAAAAACAGCAATCTGCCAGAGTTTGGCGACTCGGTCAGCTCCGCCTCCAAGGCCCTGTGCGGGTTGACCGAAGCCGCGTCTCAGGTGAGCCCCCCGTGCACAGCAGACTGTCGGGGTGGTAAGGGTCTGGGGTGGGACAGGTTGGGGTGGATAAGGGTCTGGGGGGTGGGACAGGGTCTGGGGTGATAGGTTGGGGGACAGGGTTTAGTGGTGGACAGGGTCTGGGGTGGATAAGGGTTGGGGTGGGACAGGGTCTGGGGTGGATAAGGTCTGGGGGGTGGACGGGTCTGGGAGTGGACAGGGTCTGGGAGTAGACAGGGTTTAGTGGTGGACAGGGTCTGGGGCTGCGACTGGGTCTGGGAGTGGATAAGGGTCTGGGGGTGGACAGGGTCTGGGGGGGTGGGACAGGGTCTGGGAGTGGACAGGGTTTGGGGTGGGACGGTGGGATAGGGTCTGGGTGCATGTTAGCCAATCTGTCGCAGACTCTCTGCTGAAACGCCACACAGGGGGGCGGGGGGGGGGGGAGAGTCTCCGACAGATTGGCTAACATGCACCCAGACCCGCATCCGTTGTTAGAAATGGAGTGTGGAAGCTGAACGGATCCTGATGCTTCTGGTCTGCACTGTTGCGTGGGAAGCGGCTGTGTGGGAGCGGCGTGTCACTCATATTTTAGTGCTTAGCACTGGCCGAGTTTCAACCAAGACAAACACACTCACACGCACACCACACACCACACACACACACACACTACACACTACACACTCACACACACACACACACACACACACACACACACACACACACAACCACGCCCACACAGCACACACACACACACACACACTCACACACACACACACACACACTCATAACACACTCACACAACATGCACATCGTACACACACTCGCTCTCAATGTAATGAGCAGTCATTGTGTGCTTTAAAAGCCCACACACACACCTACACACATACACACACACACACACACACACACACACTACACACCATACACACTCACACACACACACACACACACACACACACCACACACACACACACACACACAACGCACGCCCACACACCTACACACACACACACGCACACACACACTCACACACACACACACACACACATACACACACACGCACATGCGCGCCCACACAGACACACCTACACACATATACATACACACACACACACACACACTCACACAAACACTGCCACATTCGTACACACACTCGCACTCAATTGTAAGTGAAGCAGTCATTGTGTGCTTTTAAAAGCCCAGTGAGTCATCATTCAGCAGAATGCTTCAACATCAGAGCGCTGGAACAAAGGGCTGGGGCTCCTGCTTTTCTCCCTCTTCATGTCTCGCTACACTTTCAGAGTGTCTTCTTTTGAGGGGTCGTAGCTACCGCGGAAGGAAATATGGTATTTCTGCAAATAAAAACATATAAAAACATATCATGAAAATAATTAAGTGGAATAATAATTAAGTCGATTTTTCATAACAAACGGGGGATTAGGCACCAAATTGTCTTTTTTTATGACAGCCTTTGTTAAACTGCTGCAGCATCCAGTGCAGTTGCTATATTGTTTCTGTGGTTCTGAGCAGCCAGGGAGAACCTGGACTGGTTCACAAGCTTGCCCTCCCGGACCGACGGTGAGTCGCAGTGCAGTCTGGGTAGAAAGCTCTGAACGCTCTTCTCCCCTCACAGGCCGCCTACCTGGTCGCAGTTTCGGACGCCAACAGCCACGCCGGCCAGAAGGGCCTGGTGGACCCGGCCCAGTTTGCCCGAGCCAACCAGTCCATCCAGATGGCCTGCCAGAACCTGACCGACCCGGCCTGCACCCAGTCCCAGGTAAGCGCTCCTGTGCCACGCACTCTAACCCTGAGAGAACGGCACTACTATCTCTGCTACTGTATGGGCCCGTGCTATGGATCTGGGTCCTCCTAAGACCGCCTAAGAAAAATAACAAGACCCAAGACCCTATTCTCCTAACACCCAACTATTTATTTTTGTCCCCTATAGGGGACATGAGTCTGTGGTCTTAATCTTAAGAACCTTACTGCAATATATTTTTGTCATTCCAGACACTTGTATTTTGTTAAAAAAAACATTTAATACTTTGTTTTAAATACTTTTACTCTTTAGACACCAGTAAAGGTCCTTTCACGTTACTAGAAGCAGAATTCATTTTCACCAGTAGTCAGGATGAAATTCTTCTTTCCTATGATTCTATCATTTATAAAACTGCGTAATCACTATGTGTGATTAAAGAGTATCCCTGAAGTTTTGTTTACAAGTAAGTAACCACTCCTGTTGTTTGCTGGTTGTTGTTTTGTACTGTTTCTCATTGTTTTTGGGCTGTGTGCTGTAACCTCTCGGTCAGGTTTCCCATGAAAATATATTTTTATCTTGATGGAAGCTTTCTGCAAAAACAAAGTATAAACATAAATGTAAAAAAATCCCCTTCTGTAGTTTCCTTTAATAAGCAGGATAGAATAGCATACAATATTCTGTGAGATATCCTGTCACGGTTAACCGAGGGGGTTTTGTAAGGTCAGTTGGGGTCCCTTTTTGGGTTGCTTAGTAACCGTATGGAAGTGAGGCAAAAAAACAGGGTCATGACCCCGTTTAGAAAAATCCCGTCACACACGCCAACAGCAGCTTCCCATTAAGTGGCTTTCAAAGCTAAAAGCAGCTAATCTACAGCAGAAAATCTTAAAGTTGTGTTAGCATACGCTGCCCCCCCCCCACCCCCCCCGCCAGGCCTGCAATTAGCTATATCTGTGCGACTTCCTCTTTGCTCCATTGAATTCTGAGAAACCCCAATTTGAGCGGTATTATTTCTCCACCCGCTGGTTTGCATCGAGGGCCTATTGCGACTGCACCAAAGGACTCATGCTGGGGTTTTTTCGCTTTTCAGACTAGGATAAACAGTGAGTCTGGTGATGTAACGGTATCGGAGGTAAATTTAGCCGGCTGTTTTTTTTCCCTTCTGCAGACCATCTTTGTGTGAAATGAAGCCAGTGTTTTTTTCCTTACCGAGAAAGCCACGACCCTTATCTCACAGCTGCTTAACGTGGGGGGGTGGCGGGGGGGGGGTGGAGCCGCTTCTGTTCCCTTTCTGTCACTAATGCGCACGCCTCTGTCTCCCAAGGTCCTTTCCGCCGCCACCATTGTCGCCAAACACACGTCCGCCCTCTGCAACGCCTGCCGGCTCGCCTCCTCCAAGACGTCCAACCCCGTTGCTAAGCGACAGTTCGTCCAGTCGGCCAAGGAGGTGGCCAACAGCACGGCCAATCTCGTCAAGTCCATCAAGGTACGCTTCCCGGGAGGACGGCGGCACGGAACTTAAGCGCATGAGACGCCGTCGTCTGCGTCCCGTCTGAGTCGCGTGGGGTGTGGAACGAAACGTGCGTCTGAGGTGTTTTCCCTTCTCTGCCCCCGTACCCCCAGGCCCTGGACGGAGCGTTCAACGAGGAGAACCGCGAGAAATGCAAGGCGGCCACGGGCCCGCTGATCGAGGCGGTGGACAACCTCACCGCTTTCGCCTCTAACCCCGAGTTCGCCAGCGTCCCGGCCCAGATCAGCCCGGAGGTACGTCTGCTCGGGACCCTGTCCCCCGCACGGGGAATCGGAGGAACGCCTCAAAATCTACTGAGAACATCCCAGTGTGGCGATGTAGATCTTCGGCTTCGGCGATGTAGATCCTGTGAGCCTGGCCGCAGATATGCAATGGGCATACCTTAGATATTTATACTCAGGCTAGTGGTGTCATTGAGGCCATAAAAATTCAGTCATTTTTTTGTGTTCGGTTTTCTCTGTACACTAGTATGTGATAAACCCTCAAAGCACCATGTGCTGGGTAAACTGACAGCACCAGGCTGGGAGGTCAGGGGTCAGCAGGGTTAAGCTGAGTGGGCTTTCACCAGGGGTTTAGTGCTGCTGCAGTGCACGTCTCTGGCAGATGTCTCACATTAATCCAGATGAGGCATCTCAATAATAGCATGGCCAGCCTGCTGGGTGGCTCTTCCTGTTAAGGCAGAACTATGGAATCTGGACCATGCCGCCTTTGGCTAGCGGCCACGCAGGGCGGTGATTCACTGGCCTTCGTCTCACCCTCGGACATCCTTGTCTCATGGAGCACGAGCACCCCCGCACCCATTGGTCCAATCTGGCACCCGCATTCTGCCTGGCAACGCTACAGATGGAGGGTTCTTCTGAAGTCTCTTCCTCTGATTCAGTGGTCAGTGTGCAAGGCTGACCAGTTGAGCCCAGAGTGAAAAGAAGCGGTGACAGACGTCATGTTTATTAGCAGAGAGCGTGCTGCTTGGCTGTGGTTTCCTGAACTGGCACACAGTTTATTTGTTCCTAACTGGGAGAACACCAGCATACAATGTGATAAAATGAATCGCCCTCCTCATCCCCAGGGCCTGGCCGCGATGGAACCCATCGTGGCGGCGGCGAAGACCATGCTGGAGAGCTCCACGGGCCTGATCCAGACCGCGCGCTCCCTGGCCGTCAACCCGAAAGACCCGCCCAACTGGTCGGTGCTGGCCGGCCACTCCAGGACCGTGTCCGACTCCATCAAGAAGCTCATCACCAACATGAGGTGGGCCATCTGTCCACTTAACAAAGAAAATGCATCAAAATCACAATTTTAAAGATCCAAATGATGTTCTACGAGGATTTTCAATTAGCTAATTACCTTTAAATGTTAATGGACTTGACTGAATTGAAATTGAATTGATGATTGCTTGACTGTTGCTGTGTTGCTGTTCTATAGATTAATGTGTTGTGAATCACCTTCCATTTCACTATGGTTATAAACTTTAATTTTTGTAAAAATCATTATTTGACCTCTCATTTGTTACAATTGATTTGTCATGGTGGGTCATTATGTAATTAAACTCTCAAGCAGTATAACTAGAAATTAGAATAAAAATGTTCCTTGAATGTGCCGTATTTCAGTGCACTATGGAATCTGGAATGGGCACCACAAAATGTACTGTACCTTTAAGAACTGTTTGTGCTAATGGCAGAGGGGGGCCCTCTAATTGCATGGTCACAGGCAGTGAGATGGCCACCCGCAGTAGCCCCCCCCCACACCCCCACTCATGTCCACGTGTTCACCCTTACGCTCCCCCCTCTGCAGAGATAAGGCCCCGGGCCAGAGGGAGTGCGACGAGGCGATCGAGATGCTCAACAACTGCATCCGCGAGGTTGACCAGGCCTCCCTGGCCGCCATCAGCCAGCAGCTCACCCCCAGAGAGGACATCTCTCACGAGGTACTGCTGTCCATGGCAACCGTATCCGGGGGCCCCCCTTGGGTCACCCAGCGCTGTGCTGAACAGAACCCCAGAGTCCGTAAATGTGCAGGGTACTCAGCTTTGTTTTCCTAACACTGAAAATTCTGTTTATGTACCATGAAGCTGAGATTCTCCAAGGTGTTGCTACTTCTGTGAATTTTAATATTACGGGTTGTGAACAAGTGCATTGCTGAGACAGTGGAAGTTTGGTGTTGTAACATAGCACCAAACAAAAGCCGCCTGTAATTAAGAAGCAGAGGACAAAAATTTTCACAGGTGCCGAATATGTGGTGAGACTGAAGAATGTGTGGCGGACCTTCTGCACGTTCTGTTGCTAGGTCACCTGACCACTCAGTGAAATGGTTCAAGGGAAATCACACTTTAGAAAAACAAGAGCTTTCAGTTTTTCCACACAGCACACCTTACAGCGGGTGTTATTTGAAGTGAAAATTATTCTGCTGCTAATTTATGCTCTGTGTGCTTTTGTGACTTTGCCAGCCGAAGTAGTGTGATGTTGTGAACCTACGGGGCTGGCGTTAATTCCATTACAAATTATTCAGTACATTTCAATTAGGTCAATACAGGAAATGAACTTAAATTCAGTTCATTCATTTTAAACCCATCTTAAGACAATATTTGAATTTTTATATTCCAAAACTGAATTTAAATTCATTCACTTTAACAAATGATTTTCAGTTCAGTTAGTTAATTGAAACATCTGCCTGCAAAATGGATAATATTTCACTTGCTGAAATTCAATACGTCAATTTAAAGATCCGTACGGAATGTGGGCAATATTTTTATTTGCTGAACTCGCAGAACTCAAATGGAATTGAGCCCATGCAGTGTGATTATGGGGTTTTTGGGGGGGCTGATGTGTGACTGGCCGTGGAGATGAAGCTCTCTCGTGTTTCTCCTTGCCCCCCCCCACCCCTCCCAGGCGCTGCACGAGCAGATGGCTGCGTCGGTGCAGGAGATCAGCCACCTGATCGAGCCAGTGGCCATCGCCGCCCGCTCCGAGGCCTCGCAGCTGGGACACAAGGTGAGTCCGTACGGCCAGGGCACCGTCACATGACCAGGAAGTGCACCTGCAGCACCACGGGGGGGTTTGTTAGTCTCATAATGATGACATCACAATGCACTAATGTAGTTTCATAAGTGAGGGAGGATTAGAAATACAACAATATGTGTGTAATATTTACAATATAAAAGTGATATGCTGTTGAGGATGGAGAGTAAACAAAAGGTGCATTTTACTATTATTTTCAGCTTATATCACCGGTCCCAGTTTCAACAGATGCTTAGCTGTATGCTATTCTTATTGAAATGAACATTAGATCATAGACAGATTAAACATGGATTATACAGCACAGTTGAACAAAACATCGTTAAGAACAGGATTAAAAAGTATTAATGTGAAACTGGTAAAATGCAGTGTGAACAAAAAGCAAACAGTGCTTGTACTGAGGTTTAGTAGATCAACAATTAAAAATGGTCAGAGATTGGATAGGGAGATTGTGGGACAACAGGGTGGACTCTCCACCTGGAGGGGAAGGGGGGGGGGGGGCAGTGAATAATGGGCAACCCGCAATCTTTAATATTCCTCATAATACTATCTCAGGATCGTCATTGAAAATGCTCATATATTGTGTGTGTGTGTGTGTGTGTGTCCAGGTGTCTCAGATGGTCAGCTACTTCGAGCCCCTCATCATGGCTGCCATCGGCACGGCTTCCAAGATCCTGAACAGCCAGCAGCAGATGAACGTGCTGGACCAGACCAAGACGCTGGCCGAATCAGCCCTGCAGATGCTCTACACCGCCAAGGAGGCGGGCGGCAACCCCAAGGTGCGCCCCACACCCTACCCCACGCGGCCACACCCTACCAACATACAGTAGCAACCCTTCCTGGCTACACCCGAACCTAAAAAACCTAAGAATTAACCCTCCCGCATCATTTGGCCTAACCCTCCACCATCCCCAAATATGAGCCCTCCCTCTATCACATGGCCATACCCTACCCATAAAAATGAACCCTCACCCATGACATGGTCATACCCAACCCAAATACAGTCCCTCTCTCAAGTTCTCCCTGTTTCAAAGCCACACATAACACATATTCAATGATTTGACTGCTTTTGTGAAAAGTGTCAACAGTGTTTTTGAAAAGCCTTTATTAGTGTCAGTAGATG
The DNA here is from genome assembly GCF_018555375.3 of Anguilla rostrata. Classification (NCBI taxonomy): domain Eukaryota; kingdom Metazoa; phylum Chordata; class Actinopteri; order Anguilliformes; family Anguillidae; genus Anguilla; species Anguilla rostrata. The sequence continues at coordinate 34,018,598 of NC_057946.1, read as the reverse complement.
GCACAAATGAGAGCTTTTTAAAGATGCTGTTGGCACATGAGGGGGAGCTGGGTGGGGGTGGAGTGGGGGGGAGCTGGGTGGGGGTGGAGTGGGAGGGTGCTCCATTTCCAGGGCTGTCTCGCCGCAGCCTCGACTAGCAGGCCCTGTCACCGTGGTAACCGGCGTGTCCGTGTCCGTTTTCCGACCCACAGGCGGCCCACACCCAGGAGGCCCTGGAGGAGTCGGTGCAGATGATGAAGGAGGCGGTGGACGACCTGGCGGCCACCCTGGGCGAGGCGGCGAGCGCGGCGGGCGCCGTCGGCGGCATGGTGGACTCCATCAACCAGGCCATCAACAAGATGGAGGAGGGCCCGGGCGAGGAGCCCGAGGGAGCCTTCGTGGACTACCAGACCACCATGGTGAAGACGGCCAAGGCCATCGCCGTCACGGTGCAGGAGATGGTGAGTGAGCGAGCGTGCGTCAGACAGGGACCTCCACAGCGCCGGACCGCCACAGCGCCGGATCAGCTCCGCTTCAGTGCAGTCCGTTCATAATAAACGCTTATGAAATTTGCGACGGAGGAAAATATGATGTCCTTCTTTTTTGAATTGCAGTCGGTTCAAAAATGAAGTGAAATTCCATTTCTTTCATTTAAAAATCTGTGAAGAGTATTGCTGGCATCTTCAGTTCCTGGACTATTTTTCCATTTCAGTTCATATGTTGAATCCATTTTCCGAAACGAGTAAATTGAAATGAAACTTATCCCTCTAATGTCCCATGAGGTTTCTGGTGGGTTGTTGTAGCCCTGGAATTCCAGGAAAGGTATTTTAACACAGTTTAAATTTTTTGCTTCTTACGTAACTTGTCTTCCTTCCAGGTGACTAAATCCAACACCAACCCTGATGAGCTGGGAGGCCTGGCCAATCAGCTGACCAGCGAGTTCGGAGAGCTCGCCACAGAGGCCAAGTGTGCCGCCATCACAGCTGAGAACGACGAGGTACTGGGAGCAATATCAGCATCTGGCTCAGGTCCAGCATTGCGCTTAGTGTGATGTAATAGTGACCTCACTGTCAATGCAAGATTAGGTCCCTTATTATGGATATTGTTCTTGTGATATACGGTCCCATATTAGGGCTATTGTTAATAACTTGGATTATCTTCATGTCCTCCCAGGTTTATGTTCCACCATTATACATACCAGACCTTTCCAGAGCAGCGTTAATAACATTTTCATTATTATCTGTACACATTACATCCATTTGTATTACTAGATATTTTATTCAAGGAATTCAGGTCAGATATCTTTCTGAAGGGTACAATGGCAATGCCTCCACCTGGGATTTGAGCTCTGAGCTATAAATTCAGTTATCTTAACTGCCACACTACACTGGTGCATCACTTCCTGCTTCCCTTTGTCATATAGCGCCCTGTGACATGAATTATTTCTACTCTTCTTTTCACATTGGTCTCCACCCTGCCAGATTGTGACCCACAGTCTTTTGTGTTGACATGTGCCCGTCTCCGTCCCGCTGCCAGATTGGATCCCACATTAAGAAGCAGGTTCACGAGCTGGGCTTCAGCTGCACGGGGCTGGTGACCAAAGCCGGAGCCCTGCAGTGCAGCCCCAACGACTCCTTCACCAAGAAGGAGCTGATCGAGAGCGCCCGCAAGGTCTCCGAGAAGGTGAGGTGCCCCCCCCCCCCACCACCCCCCCCACCAGGTTGCCACGGAGTCTCTGCACTTACATTATCAGTTAAAACAGATTGATTAGTAAACTAGGTTTCTAAATTAGTTTCTGGTTGTTGGGTAAAAACAGACACCTGAACACTGCTCTCCTGGTTGTGTCGGGTGGCCACTCCCCTGCCCTTGTTTCTCCCCCTCCTGAGTCTCACCACGCCTGTGGGGCTGACTCCTGATGGGGATTTCTCTCAGTGCTGCGCTGACACTGAGCTGGGGCTTAGCGGAGGGCTTACAGCTTAGAGAGCAGCCTGCCACTGTCTGTAATGGATGACTTTTCATTTTACACTTTAGCCATTCAGCAGGCAGTCAAATAGTGATCTTATCCTGATCTTATCTGGCTTAGATTCTTTTTCATGCAGTCCATTTACTCAGCTGGATATTCACTGAGGTGGTTCAGGTTTAGTATCCAGCTGGAGGGCATGGCAGCAGCGCCTTGCCCTAACCGTTACGCTACCGTTACGCTACCCTCACGAGCAGCAGCACGAGTGGGAAGCTCTCTCAAGCCGGGCACCCACCGCACGCGTATCGACCGCGAGCGCACTACGCGCGTATTACGCGCGTAACTGAAGCGTAGTTGAAGTGCTGTTATTACAACGGCAGCGGGCGACGTCGTCTCCACCAGATGCGAACGCGTCGCGTACCGGCTGCGAAGCTCGCGCGACACAAGCGAACTGAAGCGTAGTTTTTCGCTTCTGTTCTATTTTTTCGGCTTGTCGCGCGTCACGATGGCCTGTTTATACACAGAAATATGCTCTAAAATGCTAGGTATACATGCTCTGATTTATATTTCATCCTTATATTACCTGGGGTGTGTCCCTAGTTACCTCCCATATATTTTATAAGCAGCTAAAAAAAAATACAAGCCGTTTCGTTTTGTAAAAATAAATAAATAAATAAATAAATAAATAACTGGAACCTGGGGAAAAGGCAAATTTAGTTTCGCTGTCTTATTTTGCGGAGGGGGTGGGGTAAATTTGAAAATACACCACAGAAAGACGGAGCCTATTGAATGACGTAGAAGTGAATGCACCGAGCAGCCGTTTGTTAGCTCGAGTTTTGGAAGGTAGTTTTTAACCAACCATTGCTCAGCCTATTTGACTTCTCCGATGTCTTCGTTCGCCGTGCTTTCAAAAAGGGCTTGTTAATAAAAATCAGATAATCCACAGATCTTTAAAAAAATCAGATTATTTAGTGGTCTTGCCGATGAAAATGCACCTATTTTATAAATGAAGTTGTAAGCAAGCCTTTATTGCACTTGTACTTCAAAGCTTCCGGTGTTCATATCCCTTCAAGATTAAACTGTTACTGTCTTTTTCGTGATTAGCTGATTTTACTAAATCTGATCCTATAAATGTTTTGACGTGAATGACAAGACAACACGGGAATTCCCAATGGTTGATTACGGATTATTTATTATTATTATGATCATTACATATTCTTCATGAAATTGGCATAACCAAGCAAATAAAATACAGTTTGAGATTGATTGTTATGCAGGCTACGTTGCGATTTAAGTTTATGGTAATTCTTGAAAGCGTTTACTTTCTCACGTATTTACGAGTTAACGAAATATTACCAAATTAACAAACTGAAAAAGGTCTCTCACCAAAGTATTCACTTAACCCATAATCAACAGTCGTGAACAAACGTGAAATACACGATGTAATCCCACTGCAGACTGCGAGAGCTACTAGCTTTTACGCAAGCCTTTGCGCGACACAAACGGAACCAGTGGAGACACCCTACGCGTCGCGCCGTGCTGCTTCGCCCTGCTGTGCGGTGGGTGCCCGGCTTCAGTCCTCGGTTACGCTCTGAAACAAGCGTGGTTAGGCGCACACTGCTGCCGTGAGCTGCCGTCGCTCTCAGCTGTTTGCCCTTTCCGGCGTAGCCACGACGGCGGCATTGCTAACGCGTGTTTGCGTCTCCTCAGGTGTCGCACGTGCTGGCTGCCCTGCAGGCCGGTAACCGTGGCACCCAGGCCTGCATCACGGCGGCCAGCGCGGTCTCCGGCATCATCGCCGACCTGGACACCACCATCATGTTCGCCACGGCCGGCACACTCAACCGCGAGAACGCCGAGACCTTCGCCGACCACAGGTGAGGTGGCCGCGGGGCGTCCTGCGCCTGGCATCGGCAGATTCCCCTCAGTCAGGCTAGGGTTAGGTGCAAAATGAACGATAAACATCCTCTCCCCCAGTTTGGTTTGGCAACGCAATTGGTAAATAGTCTGGATTCAGTATTTTAGCTGACATTATATACCGTGGGTAAGTTCCCTGTGTTGTGTTTGCACAATTTATTCCTGTAACTGTAAAAAACTCTGCCCCATCCCCCTTCTCGTTTAGGGAGAACATCCTGAAGACGGCCAAAGCCCTGGTGGAGGACACCAAGCTGCTGGTGTCGGGGGCGGGGGCCAGCCAGGAGAAGCTGGCACAGGCGGCGCAGTCCTCCGTCCTCACCATCACCAAGCTGGCCGACGTGGTGAAGCTGGGCGCGGCCAGCCTGGGGGCCGAGGACCCCGAGACCCAGGTACTCCCCCCCCCCGCCTCCCCGCCACCACCACTGCCGCCGTTAACCCCCAAGAGCGAGGCGTTCCCCCCCAAACCGCAGCCTTCGTATCGCTTCACCCGGGTTTTTTTAAAACCTTCTGAAACTGAGCAGAACTGTGCATGAGAGCAGAGAGTGGTGCTACAGTTGAAAGTGTTTCCTTTCCTTTACTTGAATAAACTCCCCTTCAAACTATTCCCTCCCTTTACTGATTATTTCAGCTGATTTTTAAAATATCGGTTGCTTCTGGTAGTGAATATAGTCATTTCTGGAGATTTATACTGGTAGGGAGTAGTTGAAAGTTTAGAAACCTTCTGGAGAGCCAGTGTGTGCTCTGGTTTTTGGTGTGCACAGCATTTAAGTTCTTCGTATGACTGGGGGGCTAACGACATCAAACACACCCCGTTTCCAAGGCCTACACCAGCTGCTGGTCGATAGGGAGCCACAAAAACCCAGAGGCGCCGTGGCCCTCCAGAACTGGACTTGTGTACTTTGGCACAAATGCTTTCATTGTACTGGAGTGATAAGGCTGTGGACAATATGGCGTAGAGGTGATGGTTTTGGTGCTGTGTCACAGTGTGAACTCTGAAATGTTAAACGCACTCCTCTTTCTCTTTTCTTTTATTTTCTCCTCCACTTTGTTACGGGGAAAGGCCTTATATTCCTCAGCTGGTTTTCTGCTGGGTCAGGATGTGGGTACATCTTTTCCTTTCTGTGTGTGTGTGGAAGTTTATCCAAAAGTCTGTTTCACTCGTTTATTTGGGAGTGGGAATTATTTTGTGAGGCATCTGTGTTTTTGTGGTTTTGGGTGTGGTTTGTCTTTGTCGGCTCCATTAGTGGCGTCCGTCATTAGGATGAAGAAAGACACAGGGCATTGGGGGGGATTTTTTGGGAGGTTTAGGGTGCAAGAGAGCGGGCGCTCCTAGTGTGCATTTTCTTCTCAATAGTTGGTAGTGAAATCTTGTTGTGTTACCGGTGCTGGCCTGCAGATGGCGACATTTTTCAGGGCACTGTGTTGAATATTCACGCTGCTGGAGGTTGACTTTATGCACTCCCTGCTGTTTGCCTGCTGGACACATGTACCACACAGCAGCAGTCGCTATTGGACAATCAGTTCTGGTTTCTTGTTCAATCAGGGTCTTCGTTTTAATCATCAATACTTATGGAGCCAATTAGGAATGTGCAAGCAGCATGCATAGAAGCAGACTAAGACATTTTCATTTCAATGTTTTTATATATCATAGCTGATATATGCATTTACCTTTTTTCAGAAAATGCAGGCAGTAGGCATATTTATTTATATGACAAGTGCTGAAGTGTTGAAACATCATAGATCATTAACCTGTAGTTTGATTCCTCTAATGATTCATGCGTATCGGCAGTCCGGCTGAAATAGCAGCAGCCAGAGAAGGTTCCAGGATGTGAGAGTAATCCGAAACGCTAGATATGCGGACGCCTCCTCTTACAAGCACTCCTGTTAATGGCAAAAAACTTTCTTTCTCTATTCTGCTTGATTTTGCCTGTGTGAGAGTTTCAGTGACGAGCCTCGATAGGCTGAATGGTCTGTTCGGGCCATCAAAAATTCTCATGATCTTTGCTGTTCTATTAATGAACTGATAAAACCTGTTTTTGAGACGATCCCCATGATGTCTGTGAGGTCTTTGTTCATTCTGATGATGATGATGCCCTTTTCCAATTTTTGGCTGAGTCAAACCCCAAAGCATTTTGTGCTTAACTGTGAATAGAAAAATACTTTTTTTTAAAGAAATGAAACGACTGTCATTTCCTCAGTTTTGTTTCTTCGGAGTGAAGCACGAAGCGTGTGGAGGTTTGACGGAATTCGGTCCTTCCTGTCCCTTGTGCCACAGCACGGAATGACTAATTGGCGCCCTCTACTGGTTAACCACCATCTTGCGTGGATTGGCTCTTTATTCACGCTGTGCAGTAGAGTAGTCTTGCTTGTGATTTGCTCTGCACTGTACTTGGCATCAATGGCTGGCTCACGCACCCTTCTGTTCACTCTCACTTGATATCTGTGTCCGTGTGGATGACTTTAAGAGTGTTTATTAGTGCGGAAAACATTTTCCCAGGATGTGGTTTCTGTTGCCGCTGCAGTGCGACTAATTAGCCGCTTATTATGATACAGTGCTAAATAAGTAGTTCAATATCTTTTCTGTTATTTTGCTTATTGATATGTGTTACCTGGACAGTGGAAATGTTAAGTGGAATTCAACTGAGGCGTCAGATTTTAAAGTGCCGCAGTGTTTGCTGTGATCTTCATGGTGAACTGTACTGAAAATTGGCCTCTCCATGCTCTACTTTGTAACACTTTTTATAGCTGGTCATCATGTTTTGTTGACCCTAAAACTTGTCTTCACTTTATGCGTAAAGTAAACCTTTGATACTGAACTTTGATTAAAAATACTGAAATAGATTAGTCGATATGATGCCAAAACTAATCAACATATTTGATTTGATATTAATGCATATTTTTCATGAATGGTGGGGGCATCTCTTTAAAAAGGGTAGTAATCTGAATTGTTTTTAGTCTCCTTGTTTCACTTTTACTTGAATATATCTGGGAAAGACGTCTGCTTGGATTGCATGGTGTAGAGTACACGTGGTGTCTTCCAGACATTTTCTGGCCACTTGCTTCAGGGCATCTTGTTGTATAATTCTCCTGCGGTCTGCAGTCATACTGCATGTGCTTCAGCTCTGCTCTGCGTGTATAGCGCCATTCTGACAGGGTTTCTGCGTAATGGCGGCTTCCCTCTGCGTGCTGTGTGGGGGGCGTGAACCGAACCCGGGCTGTCAGTAAGAGCATTGAGCTGTCTTGCGCTTGTGTTGTGATGTGTGTTTTCCCTCACCAGCGTTACTGAATGGATGACCTGTAAGGTCTCGGTGGTGTTTGTGTGGTGTGGGATGGCTTGGTGTGCGTTTCCCAGGGTTTGGGGGGTCAGTTCCTCCTCAGTACAGGGCATGAATTGAAATTTGTCCATTGAAAATTGCCAATTATTTTGGTGGGCTTTCTTTTATCAGCAAACTTATTTCAAGTCATGTCCTGTTTTGAGTAAATGGAACTGACTGTTAGCCCTGGTGTTAAACAGGATACCTGAACGTTACAGATTCAGGCTCGTGCCCAACCCGTTGTCCCTCTGTCTCTCTCTCTCACTCTCTCACTTGACTTGTTGTTTTTCTTGTGTGCGTGTGCGCCCCCTGCAGGTGGTGCTGATCAACGCGGTGAAGGACGTGGCCAAAGCGCTGGGCGACCTCATCAGCGCCACGAAGGCGGCGGCCGGAAAGCCGCACGACGACCCCGCCATGCTCCAGCTCAAGAGCTCCGCCAAGGTGAAGGCCCAAAAATCCTGGAGCCCTGGGCTCAGTCGAGGCCCCACTGCTAACCGGACCAGAACGCAAATGACCCTGTGACAGACTCCAGTTTTTACTCATTGGAGAGGCAGTTCAGGGCAATAACCATGATACCCAAACCCAGATTTATGTGCAGTGGCTTATGTGAACGGAAGCCAGTCACTGTGGGGGAAAAAAATGGTAGTAGGATTGTATTTTAAAGGGTGGAAAATCGTGGCTGTGCTCCCTATTCTGTTTCTCAGTGTGCCAGCTCATAAACGGTTTTTTGGAAAGCCCTGCTTGTGCAGGGTAGGCCCCAGTTGGTGGCTGCCTCAGGGGGCTCAGATGTTCCTTGGCAGTGTCTGCGGCTTCTCTTGCCTCCGCCCGGTTTTTTTCACGATGGTCGTTAATCATCAGTTTCTGAACTGAGCTGTCTGTCAGCAGCTGAGGGGGAACATGACCCTAACGTTACCAGAGCCCCCCAACAACCCCAGGGATCAGCAACACAAAAAATACTCCTGAGGTGCAGCCTTGCAGTCTATACACATTCAGCAAACTGTCACCCCCCGCCCTCTACCACCCAAATAAGCACCCTGTTCTTCTGCGGTTCCCCACCCCTCCTGAGGGATGCCTGTCTTAGGAATTGAGTGGTGGACCTTGGTAGAGGATGTGGGGGTGAGGCTTGGTTAGGAATTCAGGGGTGGAGCTTGGTTAGCATTGTGGGGGTGGAGTTTCGTCAGGGTTGTGGGGGTTGTTGGGAGTAGAGTTTCATCACTGTTATCGCCCCATGACTGACGGGGCGTGGCCTTCCTCTCAGGTGATGGTGACCAACGTGACCTCACTTCTGAAGACCGTGAAGGCCGTGGAGGACGAAGCCACCAAGGGGACCCGGGCGCTAGAGGCCACCATCGAGCACATCAAACAGGAGCTGGCGGTGAGTGCCCCCAAAACCCCCCTCAGTGCCCCCCCACTTCCTGAAAAGCCTCCCCGTGTTCATCCTGGAATGTCATGGAAAAATACAAAAAAGTACAGTTGAATGACACTGAGTGTACAATGCAGCCCATAAATATCTGGACAGCGACACAATTTTTGTTGCTTTTTGTTGCTTTGTACTCCAGCACACTGCATTTGAATTTTTTTTAAATGTTGAAACAATATGAGGTTAAAGTGCAGACTATTTACATCCATATTGGGTGATCCCTGTGTGAATTACAACCTTTTTTATGCATAGTAAATAAGCAAAGTAACTTGTAAATGTTCCATAGGGTGCTGGAGCCAGAATGGAGCTTTGGAAAGTAAATAGAGGCCAGCTCTCAGAGTTTAATAAAGTTATAGTTCCTATTATACTCCACAATCCTTGCTTTTCGCAAAATATAATGGGTGTGTGTACAGGTCTGTCTTTTCAAGCTATTCACTGCGCAGGCTATTTACTCTAGTTTGTGAAACGACCTCTTGACCCCACCAACTGAACTTGTTTCTCTCGGATACCCCCCCCCCCCCCCCCCCCCAGGTCTTCAGCAGCGCAGACCCACCCCCGAAGACCGCCACCCCGGAGGAGTTCATCCGCATGACCAAAGGCATCACCTTCGCCACCGCCAAAGCAGTGGCTGCTGGGAACTCCTGTCGCCAGGAGGACGTCATCGCCACGGCGAACTTGAGCCGAAGGGCCATTGCAGATATGCTGAACTCCTGCAAGGTAAGGAAGGGCGTGGCGTCGAACCCTTTCAGCCACACCTCACTGGTAAAGGAAAAAGTGTGGGGAGACCCGGTTTTATCAAGACTTATTGTCTGCCGTGATATCCAGAATGCGGTTCGTTTTTTTCTCGATTCAGTCGCTGGAGTTATATATTACAGAACTCCAGCGCTTATAGCCACTCCAATTGTGTCTGCCTGCACATACCGGTTATTGTGCTAATTTCAGAAAGCGGCCTACCACCCGGAGGTGAGCAAGGAGGTGCAGTCCCGAGCGCTGCGATACGGCAAGGAGTGTGCCAGTGGATACCTCGGCCTGCTGGAACACGTGCTTGTGGTAAGAGCTCCCATAATTCTCTCTGTCTCAGCGGGGCGGTGAAAGGAGGGGGTTCTATTACACTGGAGTACACCTCCAGGCTCCACCCCGCCCCCCCCCAACCCCCCACTCCATGTCCCGTTGTTAGGATGCCCAGCCAGAGGCCCCCCCCCCCACCCCCCTCGGTCCCGTCCCTCGATGACGTAACCCAGGGAACCTCATTAGAATTGTGTTTTATATCCCTGGTAGTAAAATGGAAACCCACTCACTTGAGAGAGCGCTAACTTCGTTTGTGGTCAAGCCAAGCAAAGGACCTCAAAGTTTATTAATGGGGGGGGGGGGGGGCTTTGGACAGAAGGGGTCGGTCAGGCTGGAGAGGATTGATGATCAAAACTCGGCGACCCAGATTGACGTGCCGTCGTTCCTTACCTTTGATCTTCAAAGTTCACTGGCTGCACTCAGATCACTTTGGCCGGGGGTTGGGGAATCAAGTTAGGCATCCAAGCCTGCAAGAAAGTTCTAGAACACCCATCTGGTGTATTGAGGGTAGACACTACTGTAGGACTCGTGTGTTGTCCTTCTGCTTTCTATTTAGCTTTGGTTTTTAAATAGGGAAAATTTTGATGAGAATGAGTGCAGCCTTTTTTTTTTAAACCACAAGGATTAGAGAAGAGATTTGAGGCCTTGCGATGGCATGACATAAGGCTTTAAAAATGAACACAGGGGCTAGTTACCAGGCGGGGGGAGTCAATATTGCTCACAGGGTATGGCTAAAACGCACAGCCGTCCAAAGCCGGGCCAAATTATTTCAGTAAGTGAATTATTGGTTGGCTGATGCCAAAGGCATAGAAAGCCTTATCTAAAATGGATATTCAGCCCCTTCGCCGCCAGACGTAACATTTAATCCTCCTGTTCCTGGTGTTACCCGTCATGGGCGATGACATTAAACGGTATGAGTGGCGTAGGGGGACCGTCGGAAAAAATCCCCAGGAATGTCAATCACAAAGATTCCACATGCAGAAATCCCGCTTGTTAGGAGTCAGGAGCCTCCGCCAGGGCGTCGCTTGTTTCTGACTCATCGATGTCCTACGCACGGTCCGGAGAGGAAGATTTACTTGGGGGGGGGGGGGGGAGGGGGTGTATCCTGCTGGGGACCATCCTCCCTCTGCTCTGTGTCCTGAATTCGGCAGGAGGCTAAGAGAATGATAGACTGTTCTGCAATCAGAGCATTTCACTCAAGGACCATACGGTCTCATTAAAATAACTGTGAACGGAGGCCAGTCCTCACCTAATGTGTGCAGTTTCTCCGTTTCACTGACATGCTTTTTGATTCTTGCTTGACAGTGTCACCTCAGTGCCTAGTTGCCCAGTGCCTGTCACCTCAGCATAGTTATGCTGTCCCACAGGCCTTTTGCTGATGATTATTTTAGTTGTTTAAGAATTTAAAACTTTAATTTGGAACATTCTATCACTGCACATTGTTGGTATGTGTGTGTTTTCTTTTCAAATCTTGGTTTTGTTTGTGCTTAGTTATTAAATCTCAAATTTACCCATGAATGCAAAGGATAGAATATTTTTGGTCACCTGTGTTTTCACTACATTCTGCTCTGACCCCTTTCTGTCTCTTTCGCTGTGGTTTATGTCCCGTTGTTCATGGTCAAACTGTAGCCGGTGAGTAGGCCACCTGTGTGAATTTGCACGAGTGTGTACCTGCATTGTGTTCCACGCGACCTCAGTGCAAACTGTAGTTGAGTCGTGAGCATTTCTCTTGTTACATCATGGACAAGGTAAATGATGATTAGGAACGAAGCCATTAAATGAACTGTATAAAATGAAGCTGATTTCTCAGATTTCGTGTTTCTCCCCAGTCTGTCTTTAGACCTTCAACATGCATTGTTATGATATATATTGTTATGATAATATCTTCAGCTGGTCTGATCAAATGCATGTTTTAATATAATGTTCAATAATATTTAAAGTGATACACTTATTCACTATTTTCGTTAATATATTTTAATGAAAGCAGATTTTTACACTAGTGAATTAAGTGGCACCATCAACAAGCAGGATAAAAAAGGAAAAAATAGTTTTAAATTAATGCATACTGTACCCATAGTACAGCATGCAATAATACTGTACACATAGTACAGTACACATCCATGCTGTATGCCTAGTACAGTACACATACTGTAAGTATAGTATTCATCTGAAGGTAGAGCACTAAAGAGGTGCATAACCTGGGTCCTAGTCTGGGACCCTGTTTTTGCACTCACATTTTTCCCTTCTGAATACCCATGCACACCAAACCTACTTTCAGTCCAGTTCAATCTGGATATATGAGCTTATCTTTTATGTGGACGGTAATAAGTTGACGGCTTTATGCGGAATTACACAGTATGGCCCTAAAAATAATTTATAATAATGTTTCATGCACTCAGTTCCAAGTCTGGTGTCCGGTGTTACTTAATATGAAAACAGCTAGGAGAGTCCAACAGGGGGGAACTGATTAGCATGAAATAGGAATGATAAGTTGCCCCTAAGATGGGATCGGCTTGAAGCAGTGCAGTTCAGTGGTACGCCTTTATTAAGGTGCTAAATTTAGCCTGGCATCCATGGCTGTAATGAGGTTCACAACCTCCTATCGTGTGTCTTGTTGAGTTTAATGGGATAGCAAATCCCGCTGTGCTAGCCAGTGGTGTCAGGCTAATAATTTGGCGGTGGATAGCTCTCGCACAAATGTCACCATTTAAACTCCCTGCAGTCTTGAATAAATTTGCAACATTAACTGTGCGGAGCATTACTTTTGCATAATGTGATATGTGCTTGTGTGAGAGAATGTCCTTTAACTGTGTATAACTATAAGCAGATTTTTATATGTATTTAACTTGTGTTTGTACAGTTTGAACAGAGCTTTACAGCTAATGTGGTCATTTGACATGGTGCATGTACTGTATGTGAAATTTGCCAGTGAAGAGTGAGGTGGTGGGGTAATGTTTTGTGTGTTTGCATATTGCATATACCCATCCTCCTGTGTGGCCAAACAGTATGCGTTTTGTCTGTATAGACCAGTCTGTGCCTATTAGTTGTCCATTACTACCTGTGTGTGTGTGTGTGTGTGTGCGTGAGTGTGTGCGTTTGTGTGTGCATGCTTGTGTGTTTGTGCCTGAGCGTATGTGTATGATATGCATGTGTGAGCGTGTGTATGAGTGTGTGTACATTATATGCTTTGTGAGCATTTGTATGAGTGAGTGTATTATATGTGTGCGTTCGCGTGTGTGGATGATGTGTGTGCGGTGTCTCTCATCTCCACTGTCTCCCTGCCATTCCCAGCATGCCTGTCTTTTCTTAGCAGTGCGTCCAAATGACCCAAGTGGGGCGTACCCTGGCACTGCAGGGCACCCTGTTAATGCCATGCACCTGTCGCCAGGCCCCGGAGGACACTCAGAGGGCACTGCCTTTCCCCCCCCAGCCCCCCTCCCCCCCGACCGAACCAGCTAGACTCGCTCCCATTGTGCCTGCCTGAAGTGTAGAAGCTGGGCTCGGTGAAATCGGTTTTTTCGACCACAGTCTCCCGATTCATGCTGTTCCATTCTCAGCCCTTTACAAATGAGAGGGGAACATTGGGTCAACCCAGAGGACCCCGTTTTTCCAGTGAACTGTATCTCACAAGTGCTGTTTCTGTTTTGTACAGCTGAAAATGAATACTGTGTAGTGTGTAAATAATGATTCAAAAGTATGTTCTTCAAAACAATCTTTTAAAGTATTCGTGCTGGATATTATTCAGGTATTACTAGTGCTAATTAAAAGCTGTCAGTTACAATATTGATAATAATAATCATAATGAAGATGAGTATTATTTAGCTAGCCAAATAGTTATCTCTACTAAAATGTGTGAAGTTGAACTACCAAATTACTAAAGTGTAAATTAAGTGATAATTAAGTTAATTGCATGATTCCTCTAAAATGATTTTACTGGATCACATTTGGAATCTGCTTATTCCATTGATTCATTCTACATTGCGAAAAGGCCCGAATAAAAACATCATGCTGATTCTAACCTTTTAGACCATCCTGGCTGTTGGGTTGACATATTAACACTTCCACAATACGTGACCAAATCATTTTTGGTCGCTCTTTTAGTTGAGTATTAATGAGCTGTTCAGTGGTTTGCAGCTGCTTGACAGCATGTTAATTTATGATAGCGTGTGCCACTTGGTGCCAGCGTATATTAGGGTGTCGCCAAAGATTATTATGCTGTAAAACTATATAGTAGTGTGTGTGTGTGTGTGGGGGGGGGACTGTTTGCCAGAGTCAGTCCTGGTCTTTGCTTACATAAATCTCTAAAAGGCACGGTACAGGTTTATTTAGGAGGTGTTCCTCTCAGCAGGTGAAGGGTGCCACCCACCCTGAGAAAGACGCTAGTGAGTAGGGAGTGCCGGTGCTACCCTCAGCCACCCCCCCCCCCTTTCAGTAGACCAGGGCCACGCCAGGGGAGCTAATGCTAATGGATAATGCTAATGCTAATGCTTACAGTTGTTCTTCCTGCCTCTCCCCTGCAGATCATCCAGAAGCCGTCCCACGATCTGAAGCAGCAGTTGGCCACTTACTCCAAACGTGTGGCGGGTTCCGTCACCGAGCTCATCCAGGCCGCGGAGGCCATGAAAGGTGACCCTGCACCCCCGCCCCCCCCCCCCCCCCCAAAAAAAAAAAAAAAAAACCCGGCCCAACCCCCAGCCTTGCCCCTCCTGGACAAACATCTGAATGTCCCTCCGTCTGTTGACAGACTCATTTTCCACAAGACGCTACAGCTGTCTTGCGTGCACTTGCCCTCTTCTGCGAGGCGGGGGGGGGGTTCAAATTGGTGTCAAGTAGATTCGCCGCGTCCCGATCACAGAGCACATCGCCGACTGATTTAGAAAACCCTGCAACGCCCGGAGTATTATGTGTCTAATGTGAATTTTGTCGTATGTCTTTTCGCTTAAATCACCCTTCGGGGCTTAGCTGAAACTAAAACCTTGTTGCCATATTGGCGATAAATCTCCCTCCTAATTTAGCAGGTGAGACAGCCCGATGCGTACCTGTGAAATATTTGTCCCTGATAAGGTTGTCAAAAGCTGTAGAAGCAGATAATTGATATTGTCCATAAATCTCTTAACACCACCATTAAGGTGAACCAGTGGTGACATATCAGGACAAGCTTAGATGGGCTTAATTAAATGAAAAGTGAAAATTGACAGAAAAACACTTTGAAGAGCAGATTGGTTGATTATGGGGGCTTATGGGGGCCCTTCTCATTGACACTGTGTGTGCTTTTCTCTCAGGCACCGAGTGGGTCGACCCAGAGGACCCCACCGTCATCGCAGAGAACGAGCTGCTGGGAGCAGCCGCTGCCATTGAAGCCGCCGCCAAGAAACTGGAGCAGCTGAAGCCCCGTGCCAAACCGAAGGTGAGAAGGCTTTTTCCGACTACATCAGGACTCTCTGAGGGTTCCCACATCTCCCCCTCTCAGTGTCAGAGTTCCCTGTGGATCCCACACCTCTGAGTGTCAGAGTTCCCTGTGGATCCCCACATCCCCCCTCTGAGTGTCAGAGTTCCCTGTGGATCCCACATCTCCCCATCCCAGGATATGTAGCTCTGTTTCATATTCTGTGTCGCCAGGACCTAAAGTGTGGAGAATCTTGAGATTAGGGTTCTAGGCTTGTGACCCCTCAGGGAAAGTTGGTTCAAATCCAGGCTTTAGCACAACTGATAGACGACCCCCCCCCCCCCCCCAAATCCCATGTACTCCAAATCTATACCCTATTTGATTGGTTTTGTTCATAGCAACTGCAGTTGCCTGGCTGTGTTGAAAAAAACAAGCTTTTTGTATGTCTGTTCATCAATCCATCTTAATTTTTTACAACTGCCGTAATATGCAGCATCATACTGGACATTGTTCTGGGAACAAACTATTCCATATGTTAAATAACATCTGAATTTAAACTTAGAAATCAGTACCCAGTGATGTAATGTATAAGTTACCTAACAGAAAACAAATGTGCAGAAGCGTATCATTATGTTTCATCCTGTTGTTTCTGCGTCTCTAAAAGTGACGTCTCTCACACAACTTTACCTGTCTCTTCAACAGGAGGCGGACGAGAGCCTAAACTTCGAGGAGCAGATCCTGGAAGCGGCCAAGTCGATCGCCGCGGCAACAAGCGCATTGGTGAAGGCGGCCTCGGCGGCTCAGAGGGAGCTGGTGGCCCAAGGCAAGGTAGGCCCCCCCCCCCCAGAAGGCCGCAAACCGCCACGGCACTCATAGTCGACTGTTCTCAGCGCGTTTTCCCACCACGTTGGCTAACGCTGGTCCTGAACCGCTCTCTTCTCTGCGTCCACCAGGTCGGTGCTATCCAGGCCAACGCGGTTGATGATGGCCAGTGGTCCCAGGGGCTCATTTCAGCGGTGAGTTGCCTGTCGTAATGACGGAAAGTGTTTTTTTTACAGCGATGGAAGCGGCTAGGTTGGGTTGTTTTAATGTCCATATTGTCACTGTCACACTATTTAAAGTTATGGGGAAAGATGGCTGCATCTGCCGGATGTTTACAGTAGGCAAATAGTGACTATGAAGGCACAGTCAAAATCAATCAGCAGAACGGTCTTAAACAGACACGCTTGGTATCTATAGAGTTTGTGCCTGTTTAGTTAGTAATGTCTTCCAAGAATGAATGACTATGTAAGCAAGTGATCGGCCATAAACAGTGCCTGTACAAATCCATCGCTGCTTAGTACTGTAATGTGAGAGGATGTAGCTGAGAGGTGGTATCATCACTCATGAAATGATTTAACTGTTCATGATTCACTGTGTTCAGTGAGATGGTTAAGCATGTTTCAGTCTGGACAGAAGCCATGTCCATGTTATTGCCAATAGTGTTTCCTCGTACCAGCAATAAGTTCTCCATCGGCTACATACTGACACCAAGGTTGGGTCCAATTCTGTTTCGAGTCTGTAAACTTTAGAAAATGAGTTTAAATTTGAGCCATTAATAGAAAAATCCCCATCAAACATTATGGCCATTTTTTCAGTTCGTGAATTGAATTTCAGTTAATTTGCTGAATTGGCTAATTTGAACTGAAGTCGACCCCCACCCAACCCTGCTGTTTTGTACTGCATACCCAACTCCCATTGTTCAACCTAACCTTGCGGGTGCGGCTGTTTGTTATAGGCCCGGATGGTTGCTGCGGCGACCAGCAACCTGTGCGAGGCGGCCAATTCGGCGGTCCAGGGCCACGCCAGCGAGGAGAAGCTCATCTCGTCCGCCAAGCAGGTGGCGGCCTCCACCGCCCAGCTGCTGGTGGCCTGCAAGGTCAAGGCCGACCAGGACTCCCAGACCATGAAGAGGCTGCAGGTGAGCTCGCGGACGCAGCCTGTGACACGGTCGCCTCGCGGTCGCCAGTGCTGCGCCCCTCCTCGCCGCTTCGGTTCGCTTCACTTTTCACGTACTGTGCGTTTAAGTACAGAGATGGGCAGCTGGGTGGCTCATCCTGTCAGAGCAGAGTTCCAGGGCATGGACATGCCCCCACGGTCTGGTATGGAGCCCAGACCCTGCCGGTGTTCAGTTGCATGTCTAACATTTCCCAAAGACGGGAGGGTTTCGGTCGGACGAGATGACGGCATCTCGTCACTCAACAGCTGCCTACGCTGGTCAACTGGGCACCCACAGATCCACCTGTTTAGCGACCCATGAGCTGTCTTCATCTGACTCGGTGTGGTAAAGAGGGGTGGCTGACATGACACCCTGTGGAAAAGAGCTCCATGCGTTCCTGCAGTCTCCTGAATCAACAGCGGAGGCTGCATTAATAAGCGCAATATAACGAGAAACTTTTATTGGTAAAATGTGTTCTTTTTATAATGATGTAATAATGCATGTATTCTAGATAATTGTAGTTCTAATATATATCCTATTCGGTCTGAACTAGTACAGAGACACAAGATCTATCACATTGTAGAGTTTCGTACAATTTAATTATTGTGCGAAAGCAACGATGCCTCAAAGTTGTGCTCTAATCTGTTGCTACAGTAACGGCTCTGACATTAAACAAGGGGAACGCCAGTTGGGGCTCAGGGTAGAATTCTCAGGGGGTTCCATCAGAGTGATTGAAATTCCAGCCATATCCAGTGTTGATAGCCACTAAACAAAACTTGTTTACTCATCAAAAAAGGTACCATGACCACACTTTTGACACCCCCTGCCTCCTCCCTGCCGCTGGGTTTTGCCTGAGGAAAGTGGGGGAAAAAACGGCTTTGATTTGGCTGGTCAGTTCATCTGTTCTGTTATTACAGGGCCTGGTTGCGTGCCTGTGCTTTCCAACAATGAAGAGTAATAAAGCTCTGAAGGGTACGCTGAGGTCCCTAAATAGGACGAGGTAACGATAGGCGGGGTCTCTAGGGTTACATGGCGCTCGCCTCATGTACACAGCTGTCAGACCGGGGCTTTAGTCGGCGCTATATTTAGACGCCGGGTTGCCGTGACCCTTCGACCGCGGTCACGGTCCCATGTTTTAGACTAAGTGCACAGGCTCTGTGATGTGGAGGAGGAGCGGTCGCATTAATCCGGAGGCTGCAAGCTGAGTAGCTGATTTTGAACACAGTGACCGGGGGGGAGAGAGAAGGGGCCCCCACCGACTGCACAGGTCCAGTTCTGTGTGTCAGGGGTGTCAGGTGTGCCAGTGTACATCCGCATCCACATCCTCTGACCGGGACCACCCCAGATCAGAGGTGTAGGGTCCAAAATGCCAGAATGTCTTTCACTGCATGTTAGACTGTAAATCCAGGTCTGGGTCAACTAATTACTTACAATACTTTATAACCATTTAGACACCTGTAAAATTCATGCACATTATTGGTCATTTAAAAAGAAAGATCTGTTTTAGCCAGTATCCTGAAAAAATTTCTCCTTCTGAACTCTACAGTTTTAGTGTGTACATTAGGTATTTGGTTGTTTTTTGACAGCGCTCATGGACCTTTAGGAGTTCTTTTGAATTTTACCAGCATCTGGTGTTAATGTCCTATACCTGTTTCACTTTGTCACCGGGGTGGGGGCATCAGACAGAAACCAGTAATGGCAGTTGGAGAACAGAGGCAGAGTGCGGTTGTGTCTTCAGGGCTAGTTTCGCTACACACAGTGCAGGCAGAACAGTGTCTCAGAGAGAACACGCCTTCGATTTATGGGCCTCTGTGAACTCCTCCAGAGCTGTGTGGAGTTCCTAAGCACTCCAGCAAAGTTTTTCGGATAACACAGGGTTCTGACCCTCTTCAAACTGTACAGAACGATGCCGTGGGTCAGGATTTGAGTGCACTTCGAGAGAGAAAAATGCCAAGTTCCCGCCAACAGTACCTCCATCTACCCTCCAAACAATGGCAGGGTCTGCCAGCCTTATCGTTTTCGGTTTCATTCATCCTAATCTGCTGTCTGTTGGCATTAAATAAAAAGAAGGAAAAGACTGTTCAAAGATTATGAGCCATGTCTGGAAATAGCTGATCCGGGCAAAGTACCATGCAGTCATTTCCCAGGGTTCAGTGGGCTCGCCAGGGCATCTCATGTTCTCTGGACCAATCAGCAGCTACTTATCTCCTCCAATACAGATCCTGCAGCTGCTGCTGGTTAATTCCCGCATATTTATATTAAATGTCTTTTCACCTGAGTTGCCTTCTAAATATTGTTACCACCTCTTGAAATCTTAACCCAGCCAGAATATGATCAGTGACACATTATCAGTGCTCACCCACTTCCCACTTTGGACAGAAATGTAATTACTTCTCGCTGACTCATCACCTGTGGTCCGCACGCCATCCCGCCTGCGTAAGTGGTTTATTAGACGCGCGAAAGATTTTTTTTTTCCGTGCCTCGTTTCGGATTTTGGAGAGACACACACATGTGCCCCCTCGGCTGTCATCCCCCACCCCCCCTCCCGGAGAGCGATCTGTCAGGCACTGAAACCATGGCGACAGGTGGCCTCCATGTGACAGGAGTTGGAGGGTTGGGGGGTTAGATAGAAAGGGTGCCTGAACTCCAGAAGGCCGTCCAGGTCTCCCCGAATCAAGAATGAAGATGTAT
The DNA here is from genome assembly GCF_018555375.3 of Anguilla rostrata. Taxonomy (NCBI): domain Eukaryota; kingdom Metazoa; phylum Chordata; class Actinopteri; order Anguilliformes; family Anguillidae; genus Anguilla; species Anguilla rostrata. Next base: position 33,998,885 of record NC_057946.1, on the reverse strand, counting down.
CCAAAAGGCCAGAAAAGAGTCCTCTAAGTGTCCTCTTAAGGGGTCCTGGAGGGATTAGATGACTATAGACGCATGTATATGAATTAATAGATTACTTGCGAGAAAATATTCCCTTCCCTGTGTTACCAGTTATTCTGTAATACAAAATGAAACAGAGCTCAATAAATTACCACATGACTTCAGGTTCTGTAAAAGGAACCATTTCATGTTGATGAAAATGACCTTCTTGGACATACAACTCACATATATCACTTCAGTACTTGTCAAAGAAAGTCAGAGAAAGAGTCTATATACTTTCAAATTTAAGTATATTGAAATGAATATTATAGTACACTGCTCTTGAATTCAGTGCTCTGATTGGTGGTAATGCAGTACATAAACCCGTCCTATTCACTGTGTAGATATTAAGCAACACTGCAGCCAGCTGGAACCTTTGACTGTGGAACAGCTGTGAAAACCCTGAACAGGGCGGGGCTGGGTGGCATGTGTATTGTGTGCATGTGTTGTGTATGTGTGTTCGTCTGTGTGTGTGTTGGGGGGGGTGGGGTGTGTGTGTGTGTGTGTGTGTAAGGTGTCTGTTTGTGTGTTTGCGTGAGTGTGCATGCGTGTGTGTATTTGTGTCTGTGTGCATTGTGCGTATTGTGTGTATGTATTGTGCATATTGTGTGTGTGTGTGTGTGTGCGTGCGTGAGTGGCGAGGTGAACAGTGGCATTCCAACCATGGCGGATAAATCACGGCGCGCGACGGGAGCGCGTTGGCGGCTCTGCGGCTCTGTCCTTGCCGACCGCGTGACTCCTCTCCTCCCAGGAAGCCTCAAAAGGCAAGAAAACGGGACGCGTTGTTTGCGATCCGCTGCCAAGCCTCCCAGACCGTCCGAGACGTATGTTTCCCTTCAAGTGAATCACGACGCTCGGGCTCAGGCTCTCCCGCAAGTTTCTCTCAACATTACCTTTTAAAGTCATTCTGCCAGCGCCCGGAGAGAAAGAGTGTTTTGGTTCACTACACATCCCCCCCTCCCCCCGTCTGCTCTTCACCCTTGGCTATTTATTAGTATGGTTGTGGTGGGGGGTGGTAACACTCTCACGTTCATGTGAATATCAGAGTCCCCCCAAAACCCCGTTTTGATCTCATCAGAGAAGCAGGCGTGATCGCCTCGTTCCCGTGTTCAGGTTTTCGTTTTGCCAAGGGGGGGGGGGGGGCTCACGTATCACAAGAGACGGTTGACGTGAGGCTCGTACTGGTGTGATCTCAGCCGAAAGAAATAGACGGCTCTTTCAACGCCAACCGTACGTTTTTAAACATTAATTTTATATTTGTAGCCTATGCTTGTATGATGGAATTTTTCAAATGCTGCCATTAGTTCTCCTTACATTTGTTAAAGGGCATAGTCTTAAGAAATACATATTTGTCAATCCAGCTGTTTCCAAGCATAAAAGAAAAAGTCATGATGGTTGGGCAGTGTTAACAGTGCTTAACTCACATTACAGGTACATACTTATCATATCTTGTCACAACACTGTTTTGACATGTCATGGTTCTACATTAAATAATACAGATGTACATCTACACTAAAGTCTGTATTTGTGGAAATTGGTCGGCTGTCAACCATTTACTTTAAAATACTCCTACACAGTACATATTTAGATTTTAGCAGACGGTCTTTTCTAGAGTGTCTTACACAGCCTGCATTTCTGGAACATACGGTCCATTTCTACAACTGGATAGTTTACTGAAGCTAACCAGGCAGTCTTGAAGAAAGTGCCAAGGACACAACAACAGTGCCCCACCTATGAATCAGAACCGGACCTTCTGAGTTACAAGTCACAATTTCCCCATTTATTGTACATTTTCTCGGTATCCTGTTGGTATCCATAGTAACATATCGCCGTCGCGTGTGCCCCCCCAGGCTGCCGGGAACGCCGTGAAGAGAGCGTCGGACAACCTGGTGAAGGCGGCGCAGAAGGCCGCGTTCGATGCCCAGGATGACCAGGCCGTCGTCGTCAAGAGCAAGATGGTCGGGGGCATTGCTCAGGTGAGTTCAGGCTGAACATCACCACATGCATTTCGGCCCGGGGAAAACACTCAGAGCTTAGCACGACCACAGCAGGTAAGTTGCCATGTATTTTTGTGTGTAACCAGATTTGAAGGAAAAAGTGCACTACTATCAACTCAAGGAATACAATGAATTGGGTAGTCGATCAGATTTGTGTGTTATTTGTTTTTGTTTTGTTTGTTTGTTTGTCATGACTTAACACCCCTATTCTTTCGGTGTTGGAGTATCACGTTTTAACGAGGGGACGGGGTCTCCGTTACAGATCATCGCCGCTCAGGAGGAGATGTTGCGGAAGGAGCGCGAGCTGGACGAGGCCCGCAAGAAGCTGGCCATGATCCGGCAGCAGCAGTACAAGTTCCTGCCGACAGAGCTGAGGGAGGATGGTCAGGAGCAGTGAGGAACAACCGACGTCTCGCACAGCAAAATCAAATCACGAGCCGGGCAGGAGTTTTTTAGTTATGAGCAGTTACTAAAATATTCGAACGGATTTTGAGGTGTTGCGCTTAGGATACATAAGCAATATTTGGCTGCGTAATTAAAGAAATGGGTATATTAAAAAGAGAAAGTTGTATCAGGATGTCCATTTTAATTTTTTCCTGGTTATTTTTCACTCTTTAAACGCTTTTCAGTGCCACTGTTTTGTTTAAATAATGTATAATGTATGCAACTCTAAGGTAATTTGCGCCTTTAATATTTCTATATGTGATTAAATAAGTATTTAGAATAGTTGTTCCTTTACTATACTGCATGTGTCCACTGTGGCTACAACATTATCTATCTCAGTAATTTCACACCTTTTCGCTTTTCGATACTTTTTTTCAGCTGTACTGCCGAAACAATATTTTTAGAGAGTACAAAGTCTAGTCGTTCGGGGTGTGGGTGGGAGGGGAGGCTAGGTGTCTGTTGTTGAGAAATTCTCGGTCATCTGAAGGCGGAGTCACTGAGAGTTGAGGTTCGACGACCAAAACCGAGAAAGAAAACACTCTGCGAAGATTTCTACTCATTACGAGAAACGGGAAACGAGAAAAACGGCCGCATTCAGCAGCTAATCTAGGCGCCCGAAGTTCGTTCCAGACTTTCAGAGTTCCAAAGAAGAAAACTGTTTTGCCAGAATGTTTGTAGGGCAGCCGGGGATCTTTAACCCTGAACATTCAAATGCATTTTTGTTGCAATTTGGACCAGAAGTGCAATGATTGATTTTTTTTTTTTTTTTTTTTTTGCGTCGAAACAATTCATAGAAAGCATACATATCATTTTTTTTAAATAAATAAATAAACAGAAGCTATGAAATGTGTTACAAATGGTATCTTCTATTAAATTTATATATTAATAAAAATGTCTGAGTGTTCGTTTTATTTTCAAAGTTAATGGTTTTTCAAATTGAAAATGGAAAAAAATGTAGATCAACGCTGGAGCTTTTACATTTTATTGTGGCCTTCGTTGCTAACGTTTCTAAATGGTCTTGTCTCTTGTGAAACTCAAAGCCATTGCTTTTTATCAGAACTTATTGTTTTGTTTCTTTATGTTTGTCCCACCAGGTGCTATTAAGTTGCTTTTAATTACTCATAAATATAGAGTGTTAAATGGCCAATTGTTGTACATGCTTCTGCAGGTTTTAAATATGAATATTGTGGGTCTGAGTTAATCGTCTCGCAGTGTGATCTCGGAATAGCAACAGAAACTATTTTTAAAAAATATGAATATTTTAGCTGCACAACTCGTCTTGTTAAGTTGTCAGGAGACCAGGGGCCTCGATGTTACTTTGTCAATCCAACAACATATCAATGCATCATAAAGTGCCTGCATATGTATTTCATGTGTATGTGATTAACTTTTTCCCATTTTAAAGTGCACTTATCCAATTGTTTAACTAAACATAGTAACATAAACCTGCTCTTTTACAAAGGTCTGTACTTTTTTTACGGTATAACTCAGAAATTTAAACGGGCAGAGATCTTGTAAGAATTGTGTTCTGCCATTCTGTGGGCAACGAAACACCGACCTCTGGTTGCAGATATATCGTCTTTTTCTTGAGTATTCTCTTTTTTGTTCATTTATCTTTTCTTTTGATACTCTAAACCTTATTAACAGCGCTATGGGGTCGCCAACTTTAAAGCATTGTAAAGGACAGATTTATGTGTTTATTTGAAAGTATTAACGTTCAATAAAATTGGTTTTCTCTAAGAAAATATCACCAGTTATTTCTTGTTCATCATAAGAGCGCTTTTTAAAATGACTAAAATGGGCAGTGCGTTCCATTTGAGCATTTAGACTAAATGGAATGTACTTCACATTTTATACACAGACACCCGGCGATTATCCAACTTGGACTTGGCTCTGCAATTTCCATAAACGACAATCTACAAAATAACGTTGCTGTATGCATTATATAGACAGTTAGACGTAGATAGTCTAAATCGATATTAGTTTTGGTGCAGCAAGTAATGGTTTTTGTTCGTGTATTTGGAATAGATGTAGAGCCTAAAAAATTAGACCAACTGAGCCCTTTTTTCCCCTTGGAACCCGAGCGGCGCTGCTCAGAGACGGCGGGAGACTGCGCTCTGTGGCAGTGACCGCGGGGACACTGCTCAAGTTCAGCCGCGACAGCCCCAGCGGTTCGTGCAGATATCCTGACCACAGATGAAGCATAAGTCACCCGAAGCCATATAGTCTGATGCAATGCATTCGAAAATATCCGGTCTGTATACTGTATGGATCCACTTATCGAGTTACGCTCAAGGTCACTATGGACGCGCTGTCTGCGCCGGTTCAGTCCGCATAGTTTTTTTTTTTTTAACCGAACTACCCAAATTTGTAGAAGTGTTTGGAGACAACGGTATTCACTCCACAGGCTAAGTTTTGAAACGTGTACATCAGATTGGTTGAGTAACGTCAGACATGGAAAATGAATTAGCCTACATTTAATACATGCACTGATTGTTAAGTCAGATTCTGCTGGCATTTAATTACATGTTACTGTTCATGATCTAGCCAATTGTTCCACTTATTTTACTAAAGAATTAATGATGAAAAGAAATCAAAAGAAAGTGTGAATTATGCCTTTTCCCTTAGCTGGTACGCAGCGACCCTCCAGAGATATATTTAGGGTGAAATTTCATTCCATTGAGATATGAACATCGAGAGAAATCGGAGCCTTCCAAAGATGGACAAACTCCTCTCGCTAAATTCTAAGCCAATTCTTTCGAACAAATCACAGGCGTCCGACGTCACTCTCGCTTTAGAGTGACTTGAGCGAACTTCCCAAAAAAGTCTTGGGTTCCTTTGGCGAGAATTCCAACCTACCTCATTACCCTATCCAGGCAGTCTTTGTTTTATCACTCCACTCGATCCCGGCGGTGGGTGCAACACCAGTTCTCTGCGTCTCTTGGGGGGTCTGCGCGCGTCAGTAGTTTTCACCGTTTTTCCTGTTCTTTATTCTTCGCCTGGTATTGGGAGAACACCACAAAAACAACCATGGAGGCCATTAAGAAGAAAATGCAGATGCTGAAACTGGATAAGGAGAATGCTATTGATCGGGCTGAGCAGGCCGAGGGAGACAAAAAGGGTGCAGAGGACAAATGCAAACAGGTAGGGGAGACCGCTGTATTTCACGCGCCTCAAGTGAATTATACAGTATACATGCATTTCAAATAGACAGCCTGTGTGTTCGTCGACCCTAAAGAAATGCTGGCCCAACGGATCTCAAAAACCGTCTCCCCGCTGCGATCATCCGTCTTGTAACAAAGCCGATTTGAAACGTTTGAATTGCCAAATTAGTCTCAAAACGTGTGGGGACACACACCCACCGCGTTAACTATCAGCTCTAGCCTACTATTTCCATTCTGAATAAGTGCTGCCTACAATGCCTTCAACAACACGAAGAAAGTTCATCCAGTGGGTGAAATGTAAATACATTTTCACAAAATAAATGTAGTATACTCTTTGAATTTATTATTATTATCATTTTTTATTCAGTTGGATCTAATTTAAAGTTGCTGTTCTTTTGGGAAAACAATTAATTTAACCCCATTAGCCGTTGATATTGCTCTGCAACACTTACCTTGGTGACAGAGTATCAGTTTATTGGTTATGTGCACCCAGATAGATCTATGAGTTTTTAAAACATTTCCAATCAACCTTAACAGAACACGTGTCTCGGGGTTACAGGTATTTGTCTCCCCACTTAATTTAGTGTGGTTTTACATTTTGTTTTACTGTGTTGAACAACGAATCTTTGCTACCTACTGCATATTTATTTAATCACACATCTTTACCGAAGACCTTAAGTAAAAGTGCACGTATTCTAAATTTGTTAAAGTACCTATCCCGTTACTGACGCCGTGTTTTATGTAGTCTCTCATAGTGTACCCTCCGCAGTAATTTGATTCTATGTGACAGATAACCCCCGAGTTATACAACTCATGTACCCAGCTAGCAAGAAGTTGCCTTACACAGCACTACCAAGAACTTAACGTGGGAACGCAAGGCAAAGGCTTGGGATGAAAAATCTCACCGCAACTTCTGCCCGCCCCCTCTGTCCTTCAAACCACTTGACGCGCGAAGGATGAGCACCATTGCGATTCTTGGAAGCTGGCGTTCGAGAGGATGATGTGAATTTAGGGAACGGTTTACCGCACTTGTTTCTGGTAAATGGGGGGGCAGGTTGGAAATAAATGTATTCTGTCAGATACAGAATATGATAATGATAATGATAATTATAGATGTTATATAGACGTTGTATGCCACCTAAAAATCTGTCATGCTGTGTTCAGGGTGAGACCAGCTCTGATGGGCTTGGGCATGACTACATTCGCCAATGATTCAGTCACACTTATTTATATTGCAATTACTGGCTATACAGGATTGACACGGCAGACGATGATATGAGTTACGTGCGTTCTGTGCTTTCAAGCTCAAACAGATGCAGCGCGGCGCATTTGTTGAACCTAGCCGATCAGGTGAAGGCGTGGAAATGAGTGATTGGATAAGGAGAGCCGCAGCATTACGTTCGCCGGCCTTGGGCCTCCGTTTACACCAGTGCTGCTGCGGATTCTGGGTATCTGTTCCCTGTCAGTTATTACATTGTAATAACGTGACTTTGCCTTGAGACTTGTGCTTTCACGAACTTTGATTGAGATGTAACAGCTTGTGCAAGGGGCCTGGTGGCTTCTGGTCTATTCATTACTTGTTTTAAAAGAACTTCCCCTTTACCGGGAGCTCTAATGCTCGGGCGACTACATTTCTGCATTCTGAGTGGTTTCTAGGAATTCTGCGGTCGCTTCCCATTTTTGGCCCTTCTCCCAGAATGCAAAGCTCTCATCTCCTGGCTCCACATCACATTTGGTTCTACTCGATCCCCTACTTGGAAGAATATTTCAGGAGAAACATAAATTGGGCATTCCATTGGCAGATGACACTGGTGAAGTTACAGTAACCAGACACTCCATAGAATGATGCTGTCTGGATGCTTCAAACTGTGCCTGGGGGTGGCCGATGTGTGTTTTGTTCTACGTGAATCCTCCCACCCTTGAGGACCAGTGTCACAGATGGTGGCTAGATCCCCCCCCCCCCCCCAAATACACCTTTAGGACCACAATGTAAAGGAGCTTATTTGCTGTCCTGGATAGAGTTTAGATCAGTACTTGACAATGTTCCTGCTTGAACTTCTTTGTTGTATTTTCAGTCTATCAAACCATCACTGAGCTGGTTATTGGTAGGATATGCAGTAAGGTGGGGCACTTTCCGAGGAGAAGCCACTCCTCTGGCTGACCTCTGCTAGCCACTGAAGAAACAGGCCACAGCGGTGGATCAGACAACATGGCTTTACGACAGATGCCTTTTCACTTTCACCAACTTCCTCCCTCTCAGTAACAGTGAGGAACTTGGCCTTGGCCCACCGGGCCTTGACATCACTAGACCTGGACATCATTTCTGCCGCAGCTTATAGAGGTGTCCTCTGTCCTCATATTGGAACTGGGGGGACGCCCTGTGTTGTATCTCAGGGGTCAGGCTGGACGTATCCCTACGTAGCCTTACAAACTTCCGGTGTTATGAGTCTGACCAGGCTGACTCTGTTGTATGAAATAAATTGGCCCAGCCTCTGAGCACATGCTTTGCTCATAAACTAATATTTTGTTACTTCTTAGGACAAATCATAACTATCATAACAATCATAACAATCATAATGATCACCTCCAACTAGAGGTGATTTGAGCAACTGACCAAACAAACATTCTCTCGATTTGTTAGGTCCAATCATATTTCAGGAACTCAATCCCTAAAACTCTAACTTCCCTTTCCAGACACAGTAGAGACTGAATTTCTGGGGTCTGGGGTCTGGGGTTTCATGGGCCACCTGTGCTCTGGTGACATCTTCCCACAGCCAAGACTCCTTTCTCCCTGTTCGGTTTCTTTCTTTTTTTCTTTTCATTTTGTAAGATGCTGCTCTTTCAGCATGACCCCACTGGCAAGCCACATATAGGATGACCAACTGAGGAAGTTCTCATATCTAAAAGGGAAATGCATCTCACCCTGTTATGATCTTCTCTCCTGTCAGTCACTGCGACCGTGGCCTTGGCAGTTCCCAGTCCTGTCCGGCGTTCTTTTTTTTTAAGGAGGATGCCTTCTTTGAATTCTCATTCCACCCATGGGGGGGGGGGCGTGTAGGGGGGTCAAGGCTCTGTGAAAGCGTGCCAGGGCTGAGGCCTTGTCTCCAGGCCACATGGGACAGCAGCAGTGGGCCGGTGTGGGGATCAGAATGGCACAGTCTATTTGTGATGCTGCCATGCCTGACATAGCTGGGTCCAAAGGCACCGGTAGAATGTGACAGTGGGTAACATAAGAATAGCATTTGTCATGGGGACATGCCATTCTCCCCCTTCCCTGCGACAGCTCACATCAAATGGCTTTTACCATCAGTTTAAAAGAAAACTTTTTTCACCTTTCCCCCCTTTGATTCCATGATGATTCCTCGTATCAATTCACAAGGTGAGGTCATAGCTTTGGTTTGGAATCTGTCCAACCATGAAAATGGCCTTGCTTTCGGAAATAAAACAGGAGTACTGAGTCCCCCGCCCCTCCCCACCTCAGGACTACTGTGGGAGATTTTTCGGGGTCCTGTCAGTGGATGGGGATGCCAGGAGATTCCAAAAAAGGACAGCCTCATGAAAACCTCATGAAAGCACATCCAAACTGTCTTCAGTGGACAATGCCATACCGGCCCAGTTTACTTCCATAGACGGGGCCGCCCCACGCCTCAGAACTTCTCCCCCGATTCCCCGTTGCTAAATAAAGTAAGGGAGTCAGTTGCATTGAAAGAAGACAATAAATAGATGGGGCGTTTTTTTTTGCTTCGACAACACAGTGCTATGTGCTGTGTTGTGGCTGCCAGGATTCTGGATAATGCATGGGTGTTTGGGGGGGAGGGGGGCAGGGGGATGGTTTGGGGGGACTGAAAGGGGAGAGGGAACTTGACCGGCTGTGGCCGGACCGCTGGGTGTGATTCGCGGTGACCACAGCAGTCGTTTATAATTCCGTCCTGCTGCCATCCCCAGATCTGCCCTGGCATTCGGCTGTGTGCACATTTACAGATTTACTGGCGGAGTTTTACAGCCGGGACACGTGGGCGCTAGGATACCACAACCTTCACAGAGCCATTCAGGACATCCCTCACCCCTCACGCCCCAACATACATCTCTGTCACTGTTTCAGTCAGAACCTTCGACCATAAAGCAAAAGTGGCAAATACTTATCCTCTGCTCAAAGGTTTCATATTTTATATTTTGTTGTGGTGTTTTTGTCTCCATTACAATATACCATGGTGTCTTAGTGACTGTGATTACTGATTTTCAGGTTTTGGGGTCTTGTTCAGGCCAATTCTTTGGAAAACAATCAATAATAAAAGCAACAGTGTATGTGCAATGATTTAGTGAGTACATGCTGCACAAGAACATATTGAAACCATTTCAGTACATTGTCATATTAATGTTTGCCATAACTGTAATTCCCATATTAAGATAATGAATTGCCACTTTCACTGTTGGTATAAGATATGCCAACAGTAGTCCATACACAATGTGTGGCTCTTGCACTGCATTAACTGGAAAATATGAATCAACATTAATCTTTTCCATTACAGTCTATTTAATCAATTATTTTATCCCCTGTGAAATTCTCTGATTACTTCATGTTACATTCATGGTCATGCTGTACATCACAGCAAAGTCTAACAAGTGTACAGTTGCGCTGAGACAGAAATGTGAGAATTATAAAAAAAACTATGAGTGAATATGCTAAGCTGCTCTTCTGGGTTGTTGTCAGGGCAACCATAACAGTGATAGATGTTGGCAGCAATAGATGTAGGCAGTGATAGAAGTGGCCATTAATAGCTTTGCACAGAGATAGATGTGGGCTGTGATAGATGTGATGTGGCCATGAATAGCTTTGGGCTGTCATAGATGCAAAGCAGTGATAGATGTATGCAGACACAGATGTGATGTGGACAGTGACAAATGTGGGAAATGATAGATGTGGTCAGTCATAGATGCAAAGCAGTGACAGATGTGTGCAGTCATAGATGTGGGCATTGATAAATGTGGCCATGAATAGCTTTGAGCAGTCACAGATGTGGGCAGTCATAGATGTGGGCATTGATAAATGTGGCCATGAATAGCTTTGGTCAGTCATAGATGCGAGCAGTGATAGATGTGGGCTTGATAAATGTGGCCATGAATAGCTTTAGTCAGTCATAGATGCGGGCAGCCATAGATGTGGGCATTGATAAATGTGGCCATGAATTGCTTTGGTCAGTCATAGATGTGGGCAGTCATAGATGCAAAGCAGTGATAGATGAGTCATAGATGCACAGCAGTGATAGATGTGAGCGATAGTAACAGCTGTGGGCAGCCGTAGCTGTGTATCAGACGCAGGCATGCCCAGCTGCAGAGTGCTGACGGCGGTGTGTGTCTCCCCCTGTCTCCCAGCTGGAGGAGGAGCTGCAGGCCCTTCAGAAGAAGCTGAAGGGTGTGGAGGATGAGCTGGACAAGTACTCCGAGTCCCTGAAGGATGCGCAGGAGAAGCTGGAGCAGGCGGAGAAGAAGGCCGCTGACGTGAGTGACCGGGCGAGAGAAGCCACACGCTGACCCAGTGGGCCGGCCATGGTTGAAATGCGTAAACACTGAAATACCTTCAGATACCTACCATCATTTTTGTAAGGCCCGGTTACTCAAATTATTGTCCTCAAGGGCTGAGAACTGCTGGTTTTCCACCCTCCCTTTACCTGGGAGCCAGGTGTGAAGATATTGTCTGGCCAATCTGAGATAATTGTGCAGTTAATTTCCTGGAAGAAGAACACCAGGGCTGGATTTGAGTAACCATGATCTAAAGAGTTTTTTAAAAATACATACAGGTATTTGACCAAAAATTAGGTCACACAATCACATTTGCACCCTTTACAAACTGTGAGCGCACATCTAGGAACTGCCATGACAGCAGGTTTATGAATTTAATTGGATAAACAAAAACTCTGCTTTACTGCTAATTGGATGATGAATCATCACTGTGAACACCAAATCACTGTCTAAAGACTTCTTTGGATTAGTGTCAAATGAGATTCTGTTTTCAATGAAAACCACAAGGGGGCGTTGTTGGCATACATATGATTGAAATTCAAACTTAAAAATAATTTTATGAAGGAAAAAACTAGAAAAATATGTAGTTTTTTGTTAATATTTAGATTTAATTTAGAAAATCGTGGCAGCAGTGAAAACATCAAAACCCAAGTTATAAATAGCAATTATAAAGTTATAATTTATATTATTAAATTATCTCATATTGATTTACCGAAGTGTCCCAGGTTATGATTATGTTATTAATTATCATTAGCGGTAGATGCACAGTATCATCGGTTGGATAGAATATCGTAAAATTAATTAATATTAATGAGCTGAACGATTTTTAAATAGCTGGCATTTGTGGTTTTACGACTGTTTTGGCTGTAAATTCGCAGCATTTATCCATCGCTGTCATTAGAGCGGGCTTTGCAAGCTAATACCCTGTGCAAATGTTCTCAGCCTTAAATGTGTGGTAAATAAATTATCCAGCTGTCAGATCTCAGCGTTCTCCATTGCCCCCTGGTGGGCTGAGTCAGCACTACATAAGGGTTAGCAACCTGTACCTGCCACTCAAACGGCGACAGCCCCGCCTCCCTGTAACTTTTCTATGAGCCTCAGCTGGGCGGATGACCTCACTGTCGACAGCTGGCGTGGGGAAAGTGGCAGACTGTACCAGTATCAGATTCTGTACACACATCATAAACCGTGTCGACACCTCCGCGTGAATGCTGTGCATTTTAATGAACTTTAAGGAGGTGGAGTGAGTCTTACTTGTAAGTGCATGTGTAGGTGTGTGGGTGTATGTGTGTGCATTTGCGTGCATGTGTGTTTGTGTGTGTGTGTGCATGCGCGCGTGTGTGTGTGTGCATCAAGCTGGATCAATGGCGAAATTATCTGCGCCGCTCGTGGAGATGAATGATCTTTTGGCGACCCGCTGACAGTCTGCTCCTGAAATATCGCCCGGGCGACCTTCACCGGGATTAATTTCCTAATAATCTCTCTAGCAGCAGTTGTACAGTTATAGCAGGCATTTTAATGTGGGCAGAATTGCCTGCCATGTCCTGGCACACACCACTGAGCCTTTCATCCTGTCTCAAGATAGCAACCAGTCATGATGCACAGGCCCTACAGGCACACATTTTCAATGCTTTTGCTACTAATGCTACTCAGTTCCCAGCCTCAAAACTATACTATGATACTAACTCACTTTGGATTCACTTTGAATTTACTGGTATGGCCTAATGAGCTTGGCAGTTATCTATTGGAGTCAGATGTAATGTAAATTAATTAAGCTAGGAATGATTTGTGATAAAAATGTAGTTTCAATATCAGCATTAGGAGTCAAAGTTGAAACTCGTGCCAGCTGGCCATAGATTTTGTAGATGAGTGCAAATCAGGAGTGATCCACTTCCATGAAAGGTTAATATCCTAAATACAAGGAAACAGTCTACAAGGAAATGTTTGAGAAGCACTATATAAAGTTTTTCATATTATCAATTCCAGATAACTTACAAAAAACTTGCTTTTAAACAATTGTGCTCAATATGAATCAATATATTATACTTATTTCACCATTAGAGAATATTGGTGCATTTGCAGAAAACACCTGTTTGTCACACAACCTTTTGAAGACTCATTATTTACCTTCAGTTAAGTCAGATATTTGTTCTATGTTCTTCCAAGTCTAAAACTAGCTTTACATTGTTTCTATGAGTATGTAGAAATGAGCACATATGTATTCCTGACTTTTATTGATTTGCAAACAGTTCTATGTTAGACAAGATCTCACAAGGTCACCACAAGCTGCTCTGTTTGTTTGACCCGGCATAGTTCAGTGCTTGGCTTAGTGAATGAAAATAATATAATTGCTTGTGTTTAAAGCACCGAGTAATCTACTGCACTTAGACATAATCAGGACACCGCAACTGCTATAGACCGTTTTAAATGTAGGGCTAGAAATGATTTGTCTCTTCTTGTGTAGAAGTGTGGAGAAAGCCAACTGAATTTGGATATTTGAAATTGACTTTTTATGAATTTTTGCAAAAAGTCTGAGTTTCTGTGTACCTTGTAATAGGTCTTAATCATAGTGGAGTTTTTTTTCCCATGTTAGGGACATTATTTTGTTTTCTATTTTAACTGTATTTTTTCATGAGAATAAACAGATTATAATGCATGATATCTCAACAGCCATGGCTCTGGAGTGCTGCTGTTGGAGTATCCATGCTGGCATATGAAAATGGTGTGGGTGTGTGTGCTCAAAGGCTAACTGTAGCCATCATAGCCTCTGTGATAAGGCTGAATTTATAACTGTTTGAAATACCTTAACCAGTAACACTAAAAATACGAGTACGGTTCCTGCAGTTAACTGACAATAAGTGAGACCTCTGTTTTCAAGATTATTCAGAAAAAAAAATCTTCTGTGATACGATTGTATGCCTTGGCTTGTAACATATTTAATTGAGAATTTTCCTGGATCTTCTTCTTTTTTTCCAAAATTTCCAGCATCTAAATAGTCAAAGTATTTCAAACTTTTAATTTGGTCCAGCAATTTTATGCAAATTTCGCATTAGCGCTTGTGTCACGTAAAGAACAATAGCAGTCCTGTAACCCTCTGTTACATCCTGAGGTTCTAACATGGGCCTGTCCTGTCCCCTCAATGACCACTAACTGCCCCATTAATCAGTTACAAAGCCTTCCTGTTAATACAACTCCCTATCCCACCGTTGGCAGATATCAGACCGTCGCTGTCAGCAGGCTTGTTATTTTAACGCAGCAGTCCATCCACCCGCTCTCGTATAAACCTTCAAAAATGCTGGGTTTTACCAGTAGGCCTACTTCCCTCTGCCAGGGTTCAGAATGAAAGTGCCTTTATCCCACGCCACATAACCTAACCTAACAGGACAGACCATCCCACCAAATATGACCAGTCTGCTCATTCCCACAACTGAGCTCTTTTTTAAATCCCCTCCCTTTTCCTGCCGCTGTTCCATTCATCACCGATTCCGCCTCTTCCTGCCCAATCAACACGCAGGCCTAATAAAATGATGTCAGTGGCGTTGTTATCTCGGCTTCGACCATAAGTTTATCCTCCGCAATAAATCTCTCCGCGCTCCCAGGATTAACGGAAGTGCACGCACTGAAGCGCACTGTAATGCACCTCGGAATGGTCCTTTTTCCACGGCTTACTGTAAATTCACGCGCATACTGCATGTGAAGTGATTCTATCGCACACAAGCAGGAATTCAGTGCTGGCATTGCCGTGCAAAGCACACTGACGACTGCAGATATTAACGCCTCGGCAACTTTTCGGGGCAATTTAATACCCGCCTCACAGTGCGGTGGTCGCTCCGTCAAATCTTTTTTTAGACATGACAGAGAACGTTAGATGGTTGTATCACTTCGCGGTAATCACTGCTGTCACAGTGATGCTGGAATCGAGCTGGACTCCAAACTACCCTGTAACCATTATATCAAGTATAGGTTTGGTTGTATAGCCTACGTTGAGCCTGCAAAAATGTGTGCTGATCCGCACAGAGAAGACGTTTAAGACTGGAAACAGTATCAGCATCGAATCCTTTAATAAACTTGGGGTTTGACGAGTTGTAACTAGAACCTTGTCCTGGTATCTCAACTCGTTGACTCGAGCAAAGATTTTATCTTTATTTAACGTCTCTAAGGGGGGCTTGCCCCCCCCCCCCCCGCCCCGTTGGGTTTTTACAATTACGTGACTAAAAAAGGAAAAGAATTGCAGGAATGCAGCCATTTGTTTATAGTTTAGTGAAGTCATGGTCTCCAGCTCTGGCTCAGCGCTTTACAAGGAGTGACTCGCTACAGACTGGACTGTGTGAAAATCTCTCTCTCTCTCTCTCAATAAACAATAAAACAAATGAATTAATAAACTTGATCACAAAAACCATTTACGTGCACAATATACCAGTACATTCCATATAATTGACTCATAAAAATCTTCATAAAAAACAAAGTTAAATCCATCAGCTTTCACAAGCTTATTTTCTAAATACCTAGTTATTTACTTTAATAGGCCTATTGTATAATTCACAAGAAGAGTGGAGATGTGTAATTCACATACATGTGTTCAGTAGATCCAAGCATTTTTAGCCAATTCACAGCCAGCCTCTGTTTAAAACAAGTGTTCAGGGGTTTTACTTGCAGTAAGACACTGGTCTGGGCATGGCTACTGTCACAATAAAAGACAATGGCCAACAGTCAGGGTGTCAGGGTTTCAGGACATTCTTCAACCCGAATATCAAAGGTGGGATAGCATCCGGACTTGTCAAGAGGCAGGGTGTCAGTTTGCAGGTTAACCCCAGGCTCACTGTTCTCTAGCGCCCTCCTCTGGTCAGTCAATCCCCTGTGTATAGGTTTTATGTGTCACTCCACAGTATTACATGCCAATAGTCAGTACTGGAGTCCTGTGGTTTAATATACAATTGGCCAAAGGATTGCCTCAGAGAGTGAGGGTTTTAGTTCACGGCTTAAAGGGATAGTCTTATTTCAGAGGGTTTTGTATATCATTTCAGTTTCAGTGTATGTTTTTGATTGGTGTAGACCGTTTTAATGTGCTATGAAGGATATTTTTATATTTTCAGAGGTTTTGAATGACTTGCCAGCTTTAAATTCCTTTAAAGTTGAGAGGTTATTATCCCATTAAATCAGGGCTGTCAAAAAACCTGCAAAGGGGTCACTGTGTCTGTGGGTTTTTGTGGTTTCCTTTCAATCAGCTGCCAATAAAGGCCTTGAGAACAAGGTGTGCAGATTCTTTAGCCAATCGATGGCTTAAATGAACCACTAATGCCGAGAACACTTTGAAGACCAGCAGATACTGTGGGCCTCAATGACATGAGTTTGACACCTGAGCTTTAAGTGCTTCAGTAAATATCCAACCATCCATTTGCTTAAACCGCTTATTCCTGGTCAGGGTCACAGGCGGCTGGAGCCTATCCCAGCATGCAGTGGGTGAGAGGCCACAAATCCATCACAGGACGCACACACCATTCACTCACACATTCATACCTAGGGGCAATTTAGTCTACAATTAGCCTACCTGCATGTCTTTGGACTGTGGGCGGAAACCAAAGTACCTGGCAGAAACCCACGCGGACACAGAAAGAACATGCAAACACAGAAAGGCCCTTGGTCTGGATTCGAACTCGGTACCGCCTTGCCGTGAGACGCCTTAATTTCTTTCTGTATTAATAGATTTTATGTTTTTAAAAGCATGTAAGTTGTGGGTAAAACGGAGCTCTGCTCTGTCTGCTTGTCTCATAAATGCCTAAATGTAAAAGTAAATGTTTAACTGAAGGCATTAACTGGAAAAAGGATGAGAACGTCTCACCAACAGGGGGCAGTGTAATCACCATTTGCTTTTTCTGTGAGTCTCAGGTAGTCCACCCAGAGCCCAGGGAGAGGTAATGTCTTGATGAAAAAAATTACCATCTGATGAGACCAGGACCCACATTCATAAATGCGTCTCAGAGTAGGACTGCTGATCTGGGATCAGTTTAGCCTTTTAGTTCTCACTGGATAAGGCTGGAATATGGACTGGGGAAACCCAGAGCACTGACCCCAGATCAGTACTCTGACTCTGAGGCACAAGACAATGAGCACTATTTGACCTCATCGTCACGGCGACGCCAGCATAGAAACGGTTGCGACACAACACCTGAGGATACCAAGCTGTCAACTGAACCTGACAGACAAGGGGAATCGGGTTATGTTTAAACATAAACATGAGAAAGTCATATCGGTAAGGAAGCACAGTTGAATCACACAGTATCCATTATAAACAAGCACATGCATTGAAATCATGGTGTTGACACCACAGGTGTACCCCCACTGCCTAAAAAATGAAAGGAATAAAAAGACACCATCATCTCCTTAAAGCTGTAACAGCAAAGTAACTCACCCTGACTCACATAATAACTGTTTTGAGACATATGCAGGTTACTTTACTGCCATTTAGTGGACACTCTTATCCTGAGCGACTTACAATGCAAGCACAAGTGCAAAGATCAGGGAAAGATCCAAGTGCAGTAAAAGCCCAAGGAGGGGAAAAGATGGTTTGCCAATATTCGTCAACTGGCTGGAGTGAGACTTTCAATTTTGACATTGTCTGGTGACCTGGGGGTGAGGGGGGTGGAGATTACGATTGCAGACTTGGGGGGGTGGGGGTGTAAGACATTAGAATATAGCTAACCCCAGGTTTATTTGTGTTGTGCTGTACAGTAAATTTGCACAGTTAATTTGGGAGTCAAACTCAGTGCGCTCAGTCACAATCCAAATCTTAGTAAAGGCCCAAAACAAAACAATGTTTATTTTACTTAAATGCAGTGCTGGGATTTGTTTCAGCATTGCCTCAGGACAACGTGATTTTACAGAAACACCACTGAGCAAAAGAATTTACTTTAGTATGGGTTTGTGCATGTATGCAGACAATATGACACAGCGCTGAGGAAAGCATGAACAAGTTTCAAGCACATTAATCTGAATTAAACTCAAAACATTTTCATTAATACTCCTGCCTCTCATCAAAAATAATATAATTATTATGGCCAACTCTGCCACTGTTTCTAAAATGTAATCCTAAGGGGTCCATTTAAGAACGTGAAGAAACGTCCTGTCAAGAACATGAATGTATGAAGGAGTTTCGTACCATGTGAGGTCATATAACAGGTGCACCTCAAGGGCCCATCCATTTCAGGATTTTGCGCCAACTTCTGCTCTTAATTATTTAATTAGCTCAACCATATCTTGGATCTGACACTTGTATTTAAGTACTAGCTGCCACAAACTGCAAGAGTATCCTAAAGATTTCCTGTGCTCAAGTACAGAATGAGTCTATGTTGTTTATAGAACTATCAGAAAACTAAAACTAAGGTAATTGGTCGGAATGAAAAACAAGCACGCAAACCCTCCAGGACCAGAGTTGTGCACCGCTGTCATATAACAATAAGCTGTCCTTGGAGTTTTTTTCCTAATGCGTTACTAGTCCTTTAACATACAGCCGGCCTCTGACCTGTGACATCATCTGAGGAAAAAGAAAAAACGCTGCAGTCGGAGAGGTTGGGAGTGCGGCGGAGTTCAACTTTTCCCCCCTCATTTCGAGAGAATCCCAAACGCGATTGTTCTGAGCTAGAGGACAATGCGAATTAAGGGGTCACCTTAAAAGGTAGCATTTCCACGAACTCTGACGCATTTTCCCCGAAAAGGGCGTCACAAAATATCTCATTTTTAAGGACTGACTTATCCTTAGGTGGACCCCTGGAAATGTTTGCATAGTCATTTGTGTTAGCTTTACAAAAGCTGAGGTGTTGACCGACGTTGTCGAGCTAGTTTGAAAAGACGCGAAATTGCCTCGACGCACTGAGACTTCTGCATTCGGATACACTTGGTGCTTGGATACACTTGCCATGGCCGGAGCGACGTCGATCGAAGCCGTGAAAAGAAAAATACAGACCTTGCAACAACAGGCGGACGATGCGGAGGACCGGGCCGAAAGTCTCCAACGGGAGGTGGATGCAGAGAGACAGGCCAGAGAAAGAGTAAGATCACTTGTAACGGTGTTGAGTCACTCTTTGTCATGCCATCATTGCTTGAGTTAAATGTTTACGAATAATTTAGAATATATATGACTGCGTTCCATATTACCTATTAATATTTCCGTTGGTTCACTTGACTACATTCCACGCTATCTGCGTGTAAATATCCGTTACCTTTCAGCGTTTCCTTAGAATGTTCGTAAACTGTCACGGCTTTGTCTGACATTCCCGTGAAATGAACTGTACTGAATGTTTCATCTTTGTTTCCAGGTTATTCTGGATGTCCAGGTTAATTTTTATTTTATTTTTTACAGTATTTATTTAGATGACACGTTACATGCGAATAACTGTATGGTAGCAAGGTAGCTAATTGGATTCATTCAGAAATTACTGAAGTATGGGTACTGTTTGTGTTCAAGTACACTTACGGAATTAACAAGATGATTAGGTATAAAACAATGAGCATGATCATATGAGAACATTTTAGCGTGCGCGTTTTTTAACCGAGAAAATGCAGTAATTGATCCCTACCTTTATTTATTGTAACGTGGATTAAAGCGTTTACTGTTAAATTGGAGCTGAGAACATACAAGATTAAAGTTTAATTTTGACACATCAAGCACAGGGGAAACTCCAACTTTCTATGCATTATTTAAAAATGTAGCGGCGTTTCAGGTAACATGAAGGAGTGATGTCTCCTATGTCCTGTGGTGTGTGGAATGGTGAATTATTGTATAATAATGAAGCCCTATTTGGGTCTGAAGAGTCCACGATTTCTTCAAAATGGAGGGTGGGTGTTGGCCGAACTGGATGTGGAAAACGAGGACTGGCTAGTGTGAAATGCGAAATTTTGAAGTGCTCTATAAAGATCACTTTACCCAAATGCTCTTGCTGTACTTGTTTTGCGCAAAAAATTCTTACAGTGCGAAATATGTGACGCGGCAATATAGAACTATTTTCGACCGGACACTGAAGTCGGACGTAAACCACCCTGTAGTTGAATTTGTTTCGAACTATTTCATATTGTTTGCGTTAAAAAAGTATCTTCTATCTCTCCTTTTTAAATGAGGGGGACAAAAAAACATTTAGTCTCAGGTTCAGAGTCCACGACTCTGTTCAACGCCGGTCAGTTCGTATAGGTAACGTTTTTTTTGTTGTTTTTTTCATTTTGTGATGCGCATTTAGTCATATTTACTATGTTGTACGACGTCGCTTTGGAGCATAATACTGTATTCAAGGCTTTGGTACTCCAGTTTACTAGTTTCCATTTAGCTGGACAGTTCTGTGTTAAATTGTAGCCTATATCGCCCCGTCAATAATTATTCTAGCAAAACAGTGCGTTAATACTTCTAGTTGCGCATTTCATACGTGTATCTTGGTGTTGGAATTTTAAAAGGTGCAGCTTGCGCTGTGGTGTTTGAAGTAGGGATACAATAAAACCCAATGCATGTACTACAAAGGAAATTGCACAGTGCGGTTTGAGCAATAAAATGCGCTGCTTCTATACCCCCTGCGGGCAATTCCGGTTGAAGTCATTGTAGCCTGTCGCCTGTTTGTTTAAACTGATTCACTGTTGTCTATGAGATGAGCACTTGAGCTGTTGGCTGGGAACGGCGCCGATGGCCGGCAGGACGGTGTGTAATTAGGCGTGCTTTAGCCTGTGTGCATTCGTCCCTGACATCCAAAAGGCCGTCGGTTTAGCCTGCTAATGAGCTGATTACGCTCCTCTGCGCATTTCAGAAGTGGCTGTTCACCTGCCCTCACTGCTTAAAAAGATTTCCTTCCGATATCTCAATTAGAAAAGTCACCTGATAATGAACGGGTTTTTTTGTTTTGTATCTGTCATTGCAAATAATGGCATGTTCAAAATAACTATCTCAATAATATACAATAGCGTAGGCTACACGTTTTGTTTCGCTTCACTGAATAAATTCATTAAAAATAAAACGACAATGGCAATGCAAGCCTTTTATTATTGTATCTGGTCATATTTATTTTATTCTTCCCCCAAAACCCCCACGTTAGTTAGATACTAATCCGAGTGCCGGAAATGGAGCCACGGAGAGATGATTTGAGGTGCTGTTTTGCAACCTGGATCCGCTTCCTGAGTCCCCCTCTCGTGGCCTTGTAACAGTAGGCCCGGCTTTCTTTGGCTGTCTGCCTCACTGGCCGGGCGAGGTGGTTAATCATTTCCCGACTTTAAGAGAGGAGCCTAAGCAAACGGCCTTGGGAAGATTAAGCTTGGACGTGCGCGTGCGCGCGCTCCCACTGCCAAGGACCTACGATTTGCAGGCAAACATTTCCTTCAATAGGGTGGCATGTGGTGGGGATGGAGGTGCAGGGAGAGAGGAGAGAACATCTGCAGTATAAAGTCACGATTTAGGACTATGGTTATATTTCCTCTCCACTTGGATGTAGTGCCAACATCTACTTGGAAGGAGTTGGGCAGTTGGTTCAAATTAGATGGGAATTGGGTTTAGGGAATTAAGTGGCTTTGTGATGGGAAGGGAGATGGTTGAACGTTACCCAAAAGCCCTTCATTCACAGTCAAGAATAATAATGGTACCATGTGATATAGGGAAAGTCTGCTTAAAATCACCATCAGGAAATTCTTTATCAAATCAACCTGAAGCCTCTTGTCTTAATCCGTCTGCCAAACAATGTCAGCTTGAAGGCTTGTGCTAATTAATAGAGAGCCTGCAGTCTGTGATGAATGTCAAAAGTTTATTTTGTATAATGAAAAGAGGGGGGAGAGAAGTCGGATGAATCGGACGATTAACTGAAGGACGTGTCGTGAATGGGCTCTGGAACGTACGGAATGTCACAAGCAGCATTCCCGACTTTCCCGTCCAGCTCCCTGGGGAAGGGGAGCAGATTTATGGGATTTGGCTGGCCGCTGGTTTGATTAGCCATCTTCCTTAAGCAATAACACTGGGAGCCATTGTTCAGCCATGGCGCGCTGGGGGACCCCCACGGCCGGCTGGCTGGCCTCTCTAGGAATCTTGGAATTTTGGAATGTGCATATGCTCCCCCTGCCCCCCCCCCCCCCAAAAAAGTCTCTCAACAGCATCCACTTACGTCCTCATCCACCCACTTGATTAGCCCGAGCCTTCTGTACTGCAAGGAGGAACGCTTCAGGTACAAATATGAGATCCTTATTGGTAATCGCCATCCCTCTGATCACTGGCTGAGCTTCAAACATAAAAGTGAATTTTGACATCCCCCCCACCCCCCAATTTTCGGGGCTGAGCAACACTTGATGATATCTGGAGGTCTCTAATTTGGTTGAATGCAAATGACAGACATAAGGGGTTCAAAATGGCCCCTTTTCAGAAAGGAACAGACATAATTCAGTCCCTTCATGATGTTGAAAATAAAATTCCACTGCTTGCTGTGTCCATCAGGATTTTCAGAGTTTTTTAATATACTCCATGGTCATTAATATACTACATTTTACTCTTGTGTGGGCAAAACTGCCAAATGGGTTATGTGCATCACCGAGGGGAAAAACACTGAGATGTTCCTTATAGTTGTACACTAATTTGGCAATTGCATAAATGTACACAAAGGTACATTTTCCATCTCTTTCATGGACCTGGAGTCAATTGAATAAACTGAATAATGCAACAAAGTAATCCCTGACAAGCATCAAAATGTACAAATGGATTGGAGCTGCAGTGGTCATCTGTATATATGGAACTGTGCAACACCTCATTTAAAATGGACCCTGTCCGCTGGGCTCATTTCAAGGTTTGTGATGTTTGTTAATCGGCTGAGTAGAAGAGTGCTTTCATAGCTGCAGTGTTCAATCAGCTGTTTGTACTGCTATTTAAGTGGCACTTTTTAAGTACAGCTGCAGTTCCTGGATGAAGACTCGGTCGGACTAAAACAAGGGAGTATCTGTGGGAGTC
Source organism: Anguilla rostrata (assembly GCF_018555375.3). NCBI lineage: Eukaryota > Metazoa > Chordata > Actinopteri > Anguilliformes > Anguillidae > Anguilla > Anguilla rostrata. The sequence goes on along the minus strand of NC_057946.1, from coordinate 33,975,750 downwards.
TCAAGGTCAGATCCAGGAATCACCTTGAGTCTCCTTCCAAACCTGTCCCTGAAGACTCACCTGTTTTGTTTGTTTTTCTTGGTCTTGCATAATCTGAAAGCTAATATACCAAACTGTGGTTCTAGGTTGGCATAAGCTAACTGTCATTTGCACTAAAACATATTGGTTTGGGAATGTGGCCATCCAGGGCTGGCACTGTTGTTCACTTAACTGGCAGGTGCAGTTAGGTTCTCTTTCATTGTAAGTCACTGGATAGGAGTGTTTATTAAACTAATGTGAATGTAATGCAATGCAGTGGATCACCTGCTCAAGATGTGCAGCTTTTCAAAATTCATGAGCTGACCAGGAAAAGCGTTGTTGGGTTGTGAGTGCCCAGCCTGTCTGTCTGCTTGGTGGGTTGCACCGTGCACTTAAACTTGCCAAGCTTCAAGCCCAGATGAATTTTGCCTTGTCATCCTGTAATAGCATAGAGCAGCAAGTGGCAGTGGTGTATGGAAACCAAAGACCAAACGGAAAAAATGTGAATACTAATGTGTAATCGGGTTTTATGTGTTAGACTGCATGGACATCATTATTGATATTTTTATCCTGCCATTATTTCTCCATTCTGTGTGCCTGAAAATATAGGAGAGAAGGGGACTCCTCAGCAAGCATGGGTTGTTTATTCACACAGAATTATCTAAATTGTTGCAAATGGCTTGTTGGCTGCAGATTAAAGAACATTGTTTATGGTTCTGTTAAATAGTTTACTTAAACAGTTAGTATGGGGCTGATTCAATATACAGTGAGTTGACCGTATCATTAGGTAAAAAATTTCATTTTTTTCCCATTCCCCAATGAAATACATCCTCACATAAACTGCACAATGTCCCACAAGTTGGCTGTTAAGTGCATTACTCCCTAGAGTGTATGTTTAAACAGTGGAGACTATTGATTTTGTTAGACGGTCAATTCAATTTGGACAGTTGAGCAACTTCTGAGTTCACATTCAGGGGTCAATGAACTGAACGATTGTATGGCCCTTAACTCGAAAGCAAACACTGCGCACGCACACAACTGGCACAAGCTCAGGAATAATCCCTTCTGTGCAGGGGGTGAGATCCTTACAGATACACCTCCCCACATTTCTGTCCTAGCACAATAATAACTAACATAAGGTGGTACAAAGAGCAGGTGTTATATTAGGATAAGTTTGCTTTAATCAGCTAGGTACTAGGTGTTGGGAAATAGAGGTGATTAACTTTGGGGAGTGGTTGGGCATGGGGGTCTGGGGGTCCAAAGTGTCACATCCAGCCCTCTGAGAGATGTGAAGATCAGGACTCGTATTCAGAAAGTGCCTCAGAGTGAAGTGTCTGGTGTTTTAGCTCATAATGGAAGAGGTTAGGCTGTCAGGGGGAATGTGATCCTAGAACAACACTTCTGCTCTGAGACGCTTCATGAATGTGCGCCCTGACCTGGGGTCAGTTTAGGCCTTTAGCTCACACTGGGTAAGGTTGGGATATGGGCCGGTGAAACCTGATCCTGGATCAGCGCTCCTACTCTGTGAGGCTTTGTGTGAATACTGGCTCCAGATGCGTTCTTTTGACCGGGGCGTTGGCTGGCCTTGTTGCGACGCTGACCGCAGTGAGTGACTGACCGACCGCCTCTCGCTCTCCCCGTTCTCCCGCAGGCTGAGGCGGAGGTGGCCTCTCTGAACCGCCGCATCCAGCTGGTGGAGGAGGAGCTGGACCGCGCCCAGGAGAGACTGGCCACCGCGCTGCAGAAGCTGGAGGAGGCGGAGAAGGCCGCCGACGAGAGTGAGAGGTGAGGCCGCTTCCGGACTGCGACTGGAACGGGACCGCTACCGGACCATCCGCCCTCCCTTATGTATGCTTCCACTTTGTACGGATGAGAACCGGTCTGCTACCAGACGCCCCCCCCCATATGCACTTTCACTTTATTCAGGCAAGAACTGGACCGCTACCAGACGGGTCGCCCCCTTATGAACACTTTCGCTTTATTTGGACGGGACACGCAGAGATAGTGATGTCATGGCAGGGAATCATACCCCGCCAGCCACACAGCGGGATTCGTATTTGGGCTTGGAGTCAACCCTGTGAAGTGCAGCACAGAATCTTGCCCTGAGTGGATATCTCTACTGCAGGGATCTCAGACTCTGGAGAGCTGATACCTGCAGACATTGTGGCTCTACAGGACTGGAATTTGAGGTCCAAGCTCTACTCCTCCGTATGTAGGCCAGGGGTGTGGGTCGGGAGGGGGGTGTTTCCCCTGAGTGCTTTGACGCAGTTGGCTAATTGGCTGCACACGCCAGCACCAGTTAAATCCTAGATTAGACCATAGGGGAGCATTTTATATGTAACAGCCTATTAGCTGTCATTTGTGAGCTAAAAATAAATGCAGCTGAAATTTCTGATTACATTAATGATTGGGCTAATAAAATAATTAAGAGCAGAAGTTGGCTTAAATGCGGAGCCCAATGTGAGCCTCGATCCCCACTGGATTTTGGGGTGGGCGGGTGGTTGGCGTTCGTTTCCGCAGATCCCCAGTCTCGTCTGAGCTGCTCCATGTGAATCAGGAAGTCGCTATGAAAGGGCCTCTTCTTGAGATGCGTCAACTTTATGTGGACCATTGAGTTTCTGTGTTTCTACTGGAGGCAATAAAAAGCCTGAAAAAAATTCACCCTCTATGGGATTACCATATATGGGTAGGTTTTCTGTTCTGCTCATGTTTGGTCACTAGTTTCTTGTCCTTTTATATTTGGTAGTTTTTCTGACAAACATGAATCTCTCTGTTGACGAAACTGACATTTTATTTTGAGGTATCAGTTATCAGTTATTATAGGGTTTTATCTGAAAATAGTGTAGTTGAGATTAAGATTTAGAATTTCTGAGGTTTGCGACAGTAATTTATATACTGCTTGTGTTAATTTTAATATGGTTAAAGTGTTTTCAATAATTTTATCTTATGTTGTAAACTGATGTAGAACAGTACCATTTTAATAGTTTGTTTTTCACATGGAGATCAGTATCCTGTAATTCTAAGATATGAATTTGTCAATTAAAGTTGTACCAGAATATAGAATGTTAATGCTTTTGATGCCAAAGCTTTATCTGCTAAGCAGGATTCCCAGCTCATGGGTATTGTTCCAGTGCTAACAGAATGGTACAGCAGCTTTGGGCCTGACTGTACAAACAGGGGCTTTTGTGCTGGGAAGGGGCGCTAAGCTAACGGCTGCCTGCTTTGTCCTCCTCCCCAGAGGCATGAAGGTCATTGAGAACCGGGCGTCGAAGGACGAGGAGAAAATGGAGATCCAGGAGATGCAGCTGAAGGAGGCCAAACACATCGCTGAGGAGGCCGACCGCAAATACGAGGAGGTGCCGTCCCCGCCCGTCTCTGCGCCTCCTGCCCCCTTACTGGGGGCCCCCCCTCTCCCTGAGCTTTGGACACACTCCGCTGCTCTTTCCGGAACTTTCCTCCTCCCCTGTCACTCTGAGCAGTCCCTCGGCCCCAGCGTGTCCCATCGTGGAGAGACCTCAAGCTGCCGGGTCGAAAGATGTTGACGAGGGGTCGATCTCGCTCCCCGGCCGCACTTGGCCACCGTTCAGGCGTGTGCGCCTGTCTGGCGTTTCTGATCGGGGCGCCCGTCCGGCGTTTGGGCAGAGTTACGCCCGTCCGGCGTTTGGGCAGAGTTACACCCGTGTCCGGCGGGGACCCTGGAGCGGTCGCTCGGCAGCCGTCCGCACGTGCTGCAGGCAGGCCATCAAAGCGGGCCGTCCCCCTGCGCCGCCAAATTAACATTCCCTCCTCTGCGCGCCCGTTAGCCCTGTCCTCTCCATCTGTCCGGCTTTATCGATGCACCGTGACGAGGGAATTAGCCCCGTGCGACCCTGCTCAGGCTGAGCCACGCTGAGCCCGCCTCTGTCTGCACGCTCCAGGGAGGGTTTTTTTCCTTCTTTCCCCCCTTGCTTTTCCTGTGTTTTTTCTTTTTTTCTCTGCTTTTGTTTAACAATCTCAACTGTAAAGTTCCATAGTCCAATACATTTAGCCCCCCCCCCCCAAAAGGGTTCGTAAGGACCTTTTTCTTTTGGTGAAATGTCTTAGAAGGCAGGTGGTATACAAAGCCTGACTCAAGGGTTGTATGACATACCCATAAGTTAATTAATCACTCGGATGTTTGTGTCGCTTGCTGTGTGGACCCAGGGCATTTCAGACCCCTTCGCTATCTGCTTCGTAATCACCTTGGAAAATGGGGTTGCCATGGTGCCAGCTTTTGTGTATGCCGTGTTTTGACCAGCAGAACGGTTCAAAGTCTGTTTTCAGCACGCTTACAGTGCTGTTTCGGTCGCGGCACGTTGCCAATAGAAACCGCCATACGGCAGGGCACTTAAATTCTAAGCCCTTTCTTGGCATGGTTTGATGCCCAGTCGTTGGGTCAGGCACTTATGCCCAGGTGTTGGTGGATTTGAATTGAGACCTGACGCTAGCACCTGTATGAGCTGATCCTGGCAATGTCTACCAGTCTCAAACATGTACCGTATTGCAGGTTTATATACCGTATTGGATGCAGTCCCACATCAGCAGGCAGGCTTGTTACAATGCAATGCATTATGCAGGCAGAAGAGGGAACCCTGTTAATGCTCTTAATGGGTTGATATGTTATTCATCGCCTGACGCTGCATTGCGGTTCACTCCAGGCTGATGGCCCCAGCTGTAGTCAGGCCGCCACCCACACCTGGGCTGGAGAGGGCGGGTTTAAAGCCACCTCACCTAGGGCACATTTCCCTGTCCGCCAACTCGATAGGGTCCAGCCAACGTGCCAAAATTTTCAGAGTTCAGACGACTCTGTTGGATTGTGTTTGATCCCTGTTGCACTCGTAAAAACTGAGTGGAAAGTAAAATAACTACCTTAAAGACTCATAGTTCCCTTGGGTCATGGTACTGTCTGTGGAACACTCCATCTCTCCCTCTGTCTGTCTCTGTTGCTGTGTTTGTGCGTGTGCCGTGCTGTGCATGTGCTGTGTGTGTGTGTCCATGTGGGGTGCGTGTGTCTGTGTGTGTGTATGTGCTGTGTGTCTGTGTCCATGTGGTGTGTGTGTGCACGCTCTCTGTGCTCTTGTGTGTGTGTGTGTGTGTGTGTGTGTGTGTGTGTGTGTGTGTGTGTGTGCTGTCCTTACCAGGGAAGGTCTTAAAGCCGGTGTGTTCTGCCCCGTTGCAGGTGGCCCGTAAGCTGGTGATCCTTGAGGGCGATCTGGAACGTTCTGAGGAGCGTGCTGAGGTGGCCGAGGCGTAAGTCTACCGCCCGCTGGCGGAATGTCCCGTCTGAACCGCAGCAGGTCAGGGGTACGGCTAGCGAACAACAAACAACAAGCAGAGGCTACCGCACATTCATATATCCCAGCATGCATCGGGCCATGTATAAAAACGCTGGACAGGCCTGTCGTCCTGTAATTACAACTCTTGTCTGCCAGGGAAGACCTCTGACTGTTTAAAGAAGTGATTCCTGGGGCGCTTTTGGCAGGAGCTCGAGTGATCAGGGCTGTGAAGCTTGCTGACGTCTCCAGAGCAACAGTGTCTAAAGACTGCCCTGAGGGAATGTGTTGGCTGAATGGGTGGTGTGTGTTGTGTTGCGTGTACGACGTGCCTGCATTAACCCTTTGAAGAGTAGCTGTTTTGGAGTCCGTCTTCTAGAGCTCCATTGCATTCAGTCACCACAGTGATTGTTACATCAGCATTAGAATGTTCAGTTAAGAAAATTCTAATCACATATTTGTGATCTTACACCTTAAAGATTGATTAATTACATGAAAGGAAATATGGACAAGTTAGTGTACATTTTAACCCGGGGCAAGAGCGACTAGTTTAATTAAGTGCTAATGGCCCAATGTCCTTTGAAGTGACTTCACGTTGGTTTTTTTGTTCGCTAACTGTACCCATCGATACTCTTAGCTGCGGCCTGGTAGAACCCCATACTGTTACCACCTTAGTAGGTTGATGATAAATGAAAAATCTGACTGCAATGGATGCCTTTGGGCCTCTTAAAACCTGCAGTTGTGTAGTTTTAGGGTTATAAAACTATTTTTTTTAAATAAGTATTTATTTTAAAGTATTTTTTTAAGGAAAATCAGATTGTTGCATAATACATATTTTTTTCCTGAAAATTTTTTTTATGAGGTGTTATGACCATGACCACAACCTGTGATTTTGACCTCAGGTTTCACACAAAATGTAAAAATGACCTACTGTATATATTCTTTAGTCTTTCACTATGTTTTCATATATTGCTATGTAAATTGAGGATGTCTTTTTATTGAATACGCTGGAGATACAATGTGACTTGCACGAACATGTCAAAAGGTCAAAGTAATGCATGATTAATATGGGGTCTGAAATGGTCCACGAAGCAGCAAGCTGTGTGGTGGGATTCGGCTGTTGTGAAATTGGATTTCTAGCCAATCAACACAAAGGTCAAGGGTCACTTTGAAGCAAAAGGGTGAGAAGTTAAACTCATCAATAATCCGCTCGGATCATTTGTGACCTTCAGAGGTCTCGTGAAAGTATGTTTTGTCTAATTTTTCCCAGAAGTGGGATTTGAATGCCCCGGCCTTCAAAAAGGCATCCTGGGGCCGTTCTTAGAAAGAACGCTCACCACAGCCGGAGCTCAACCCTGATTGGAGGATTAATGGTTTTGGAGCTGGCGGGTGTTTGAAAGTGAACCCTGGGGGGAAACGGCTTATCTGGGCTGAGAGCACACCCGAGGGGGTGGCCTTTCAGAGCTGCTCGGGGTGGACAACCAAGCGCTCTTCCTGGGTTTCGTTTTAACGCACAGCTGTTGCCCTAGGCGCCTTTCAGAGCTCAAGTTGGCCACGCCCGCCCCACACCTGCTGTCCCGCGGCCCATCCCGGTCCCCAGTCACCTTTTACGTGTCGCTCAAGTGTGAAACCGGAGTCGTTTGGACACACTAACCACAGCAGAGCGCCTGGATGTGTTCTCTCTCTCTGTTTGTTCTGTAATGCATGCTCGAATGCACCCCACCCCCGGGACTTGCCTTGTTTGCGCCCCCCCACCTCCCTCCGACCCTCCCCCACCCCCTCTTCGCTGTGGACTATCCCAGTCGAGTGAGGCAGCTGGAGGAGGAGCTTAGGCTATTGGACCAGAATTTGAAATCCATGATGTCCACAGAGGAAGAGGTACTTACTGCCCTCAACGACGGTCAACTTCCCACACTCTCTCCCTCCTCCCTCCCTCCCTCCCTTCACTTCCTGTGTGACTAACCCGTTTCCTTTCCTCCCTTCTGGCCAGTGCTGTCCTCGGCTTCCTCTTCCTGTCACATGACAAGAGAGCTTCCTCTGAAGCTCCCCTGCCACATGCCACACGCGTGTGGTCTCAGTGTGGTGCCTCTGAGCACTGCTTGCATATTGTCTTGAGTGAATCAGGAACAGTGGGAGCCCGGCCACCCAGAACTGTTCGAGCCGCAGGAAAATGGGAGACCCTTTACCCAAAATTCCCTTAACCACGGCAATCCAACCGACAGTTTCCATTTTGCCCCATTTCCTCACAGCTTAGGTGATTTAGTTAAATGTATATCCTATTATAAATATTTATAGCATATGTTGTGTATATTTTTGTACTGTATATTTGTTATGTTTTTTACCTAGGTATAAGTTTAAATACTTGGGTTGTCTAGTGTATTTTGTACGTTTCAATATACCCTAAATGAACTTCTGCCGACCTTTAGCCTGTTTAAAGTTCTGCATTGATAAATCAAATATTGAATAGAAATGACTAATCCAATAAGCATCTTCTTTCGAACTTGACGGGCTGTGTGATGTTGGCTTTAGTTTTTTCCCCGACCCCCAACCAAACACAAATGTTTGCACTGGGTCAGATTTCCTCTGCTTTAGATTATCGGCACACTGCTTTAAACTAGTTTGTGCCTCATTTAAAGTTAAAATAAACTTATTTTTAACTGAATTAAAAAAATCTACTTTTTCCATCAAGGGTCCTCCATTTTGCCTTGACACATATGAAATGGCTCGTTTAACTTGGCTTTGCGCCAGTAGCCCCTGTCCCTCTCATAACGGGGGCTAACGGCACAGTTCACACACGGGACAGGCCTCCCCTGCTTGCTCTTTCTGCTCTCTCTCTCTCTGACCTCTCAACTTGCGCTCTCTCCTTCCTCCCCTCTCTACCTCTTTTCCCTCTCGCCCCTTTTTTCCTCCTCCCCCCCTCTCTCTCTCCCCCTCCTCTACCACCTCTTATACCATTGGACAGTAAATCTGGTGACCTTGAGGAAGAGTTGAAAAATGTCACCAACAACTTGAAGTCTCTGGAGGCCCAGGCTGAGAAGGTAGGGGAAGGGCGGGCGGGTGGGCTGCGGGGGGGTTTGGGGTCGGGACAGGACAGGACAGGACAGGGTTTTCCTGTCAACCCCAACCCTCTTCAGTGTTTTACTGAACCCTCCAGCAACAACACACACTTTTTTTTCTTTCTTCTTTTTAAAAAAAAATGTGGGCCTAAGCGTCCACGCTGTGGTCACCATAGAGACCAAAGCCGAAGCGCAGTCTAGTGTAAGCCGGAGAGCGGAGAGCGGCTGCGCCGGAGAGCTGCTGTGCTGGAGAGCGGCTGACCCAGATGCCGGCGCGTGCACCGTGCTCTGGAGCGGCGGGAAGCTTGCGTTTCTGCCGTGTAGCTACGTGTCGTAAGCGCTGTAGCTTCACCTCCGCATGAAAGTGGAGATATCGTATTTCTGAGGAATGACGATTGGCAAGTTTTTAACTGAAACTGGCTTGTGCCAATGTTTGCTTGCCATTCTGTTTACGATTTTAACCAGTTAAGTGCACGGACGCAGTTGTATTTTAACACAGGTTTTTTTTTTTTTTTTTAATAAGGAGAACAGCACCAGATTTTAAAGTTAAAAGAAACCACGAAACACTTCACAAACTAGTCTAGATTAATAGAAAAGTTATTTGTGATTTGGTTTTTTCATTTATTTTTTAAACCATTTTTGTAGACTGCAGCTTTGGAAGCAAGGAAGTGGGCATGTTTTTTTTTCTTCTCCTTTTGAAAAAAAATAATGTTAGGGGTTCAGGCTTTATCAGACTGTTGCATGGTTAGCCTTTTTGACCAGGGGATAGGTACATTTATTTTTTTCCTCCATTTTTCCTCATATCTGTTCCTCTGTTCCATCTGTTGGTCACCAATGCAAATTTCTTTCTTCATAACTCTTCATGAGTTGTTCCTCTGCCCTTCATAAAACTGCCTATGTAATGATGAAAGTACTGTGTATGTGTGAGTATGCTGGAATCATCTCTTGGTAGTGTAACATACACACACACATGCAGGGCTAGTCTGATATTACAACAAGCTTTGTCTGTGTTGAACTATGAAATAATCATATACCTGACCTCAGTACCATAGATACATACCATAGAATGCATTTAAGAGAACTGGGAAGTGAGGAAGAGTCATGTTGAGTTCCATACACCCAGCATTTAAAGCATGAGAACGTAAGACATGGTGACAATACAGACCTCTCGGCTCATCCAGGCTCATTTACCTACAGCGGGGCTGCTCAACTCCAGATCCTGTAGGCTGCAGTGTGTGCAGGTCTTTGCTCCAACCAGGCACTGCACCACCTGATTTCACTACTGAGCTTACTTCCTGAAGCAAGGTGGTAAAGTTATCAGTGAAATCAGGTAATGCAGTGCGTGTTTGTAGCAAGTACATACAGACACTGTGGCAGCAGGACCTGAATTGAGTAGCTCTGACCTACAGTCTATTCAACTAGGAGACCTGGGGGCCAAACAAGGCCATCAGTGGGATCATGAGGAAAGAATTTGGTTGCGTCTAAAAATTGAGACCAAATCCAGGTCTGCATATGCTCAATGTTAGTATCCCCGCTAGTTGTCATAAAGTAACAGATAATGCTAGGAAAGAGGTCACACATTATAGAAAACGTCTGTAAAGATGTCCCCTACTTTGTGTGCACACATGGACATGCATCTTGGTTGTGAGTTGTTATATAAATGGTACAAAGACTTTATCTTTCAGATAAACAAATTTGGCCCCCCAGACGTAGTCAAAGAGCAGCAGTTTACAAGGGCATCCAGCACTTATTTATTTATGTATTTATTTATTTTTTACAGATAGGTTTAGATGGAGCCAGACCACCTCAGTGAAGTGTCGTCTCTCATTCACGTGTCATTTTCCCCCTTTTCTCTCCAGTACTCGCAAAAGGAAGATAAATACGAGGAGGAAATAAAAGTCCTCACGGACAAGCTCAAAGAGGTGAGCGGCCTGCTGCTGTAGGTCTCCATCGGACTCCTCCGCTCGGCATCTCCCGCCATTCCAGGCCCGAGTTTGCTTTTTGCTTTTTGCGGTTGTCTGCAGTTGAATGGTACCAAACGACACAACGCGTAGAATTTAATTACAACGTACAATAACTTACAGGGTCGTACAGTTGAACTGAGATGACCGTTCTGTCATTTAAAATATGTGTCTGATTTACCGTCAGATATTTCAAATTCATATGTTCATTCATAACTTGACAAGTAGCAGCCTTTCTTTCAAAGGGAATTTTAATAGCATGAAAGAATCTGATGAATGAAGCCCTTTGGGTGCACAAAAGGAGCTTTTATAAGTGTGCAGCAGCAGCAGCAGTACATTTCCCTACATGGCCCGTGGCTGTGGATATCAGCATCTGCTGAATGAGTGTAATGTGGTAATCTGTGCGGCTGTGTTTGTGTTTCAGGCGGAGACGCGTGCCGAGTTTGCGGAGCGCTCCGTGGCTAAACTTGAAAAGACCATCGATGACTTGGAAGGTACCGCTTTTCCCGCCCTGGTTTCACCTGAAGCCTTTAACCGCCTCTCGCCTGCCTTTGAATCTGACTTAGCGACTAACCCAAAAACCTGCCCTCAAAACCTTTTGTTTTGTGTTTAGGATCATTTTCTGAACTAACACTAACTCCTGTGCTGGGCCTAATCTGCACTGGTACTCAGATTCATACTACTGCCATACTGGTTGCATCTGGTATTGGGAAATGTATAAAATGGCTTAGGCGTTTTGCATCACACAGAATGGTAGCATAATGGTTAATGAACTTAACTGAATTGAGTCAGTAAATATCCAACAGAAAAACTAGACTGTATGTATAAGAATGTAGTCTGTGTAAATCGCTCTGGCTGAGACGGTCTGTTAAATGGCTAAAATTTAAATGTGTCCTGCGGCAGTTATTTTTCTAGTTTTTTAGGGCTTATTGGCCTGCGGCAGCTGATCTTGCAGATGACTGGTTTCCATGTGAATGACAAACCAGAATTTCCTGTAGACACACTGACTGGTTCTCTGTGATTAGGGACTAGTTTTTCTTTGTGTGTATTAACGTATTTAAGAGGTGTGTCATGTGTAGGTTTAGGAGGTCAAACACAAAGAAGGAAGGGCCTCTGTACTAAACAAAAGTACCTCCTGGGGAACATGCAGTTGTTTAGACTTTTGTGGCAGACGTGGCTAGTGTTGATTCAAATTTACGACCTTACAGCTTAGTTAACTTCACACCTGGTTTGTTTGATGGTTTAGTGCAAATATAAGTACTGTTAGTTTTCAGGCATGCATGAAACCTCCATTGGGTACAAAATTAAAACCATCAAACTGAGACCATGGCACAGAAATGAGCTCTTTTTAAAAGTAGATGCATTCTACTTTTTGGGGGTGACAGCACCTATTTTCTTTTGTCTCAATCATCTCCACTCCAGATGTCATTTGTTCGTTGTTTAAAAACGTACAGCATCTTTGACAGATGTAGCACTGTTCCAATGTTCTGTTTTTAATGTGTTTTTTTTAAACCTGTGGCATGGGAAGCAGACACATTCTGGTCCATGCACAGCAAGCGGGCCAGCAGGACAGAGCATAAACACATTCGCAGGCAAATTCAGGATTGACTGAAGTTTCTTAGTCTGACAAAGTGAACCAAAGTGGACTAAGTTTGTTTAAATTGGCACTGAGGTGGGAATCCTTTCAAGTGAACTTGGTATGAAAGCCCTTGAAGTTAAGAGCTGCTGTTTAGTGCAGTTTTCTTCTAATGAAGTTGCACATATTTATAAATTGATTGTGTGGTTCCTTTTGCAATGAGGACAGTTAAGGTCTGTTTATTGTATAAGTGTCTTAAAAGGTCCTTTTACAAATGTGTACACCTGTTACGGTGCTCATGTGTCAGCGCTACTGTTCTTTGTTCATTGCGTTTCTGGTACTACTGTGGACCAGAATGTTTGGGGAGAATGTTTGATAGTTTGGTGTGAGGTCTAAACTGACAGTCTGAAAGTGTCCTATTGACTGTGTGTCTTGAAAACACTAGATTAGACTAGCTAGGCAGATGTGTCTCTGCCTTTGAAGACCAGAGTTTTGGAAATGTGGACATTTTTAGCTGAAGGAATGCCTTGACCCATGAACAGAATTGCATGTTTGCCGTGCTAACGTGCTATGAAAAATTGGTATAGTTGGCATGATTACCTTGTTTGTTGCATGATGTCCATGAAGATGGGATTTTTGGTCTCTATGTAATTAGTGCATCTTAGAAGAGAGTGTGCAAGTGTGTACCTAAAATATTTTCTGCTGGATATTCCAGAATTCATTTTAAAAGTACAAAGACATCTTAAATTCCACTGTCAGAAGGGTGTTGTAATTTCAGTTATACGTTGTGATTCTGATCTAGAAATATTGGTTATAAAGGTAATGTTAGAAATTCAAAGCTTTGAATTCAAAGCCATTTAAATTGAACTTTCTGTTATTGTGCTGATAGTCTGAGAGTTCTGGAAGAGTAGGAGTATGTGACCACTGTCCAAAGCTAAATATGTTCTGTTGTAGATAGCGGATGGGTCGGCTAAGAGAGAAAAAGTTTTTGCATTGATCATAACGTACACCAGCTTGATCAGACCACCGCTGTTCATTTAGTTTTGGTTGTTTATTTCGGATGCGGGAGTGTCCGTGACCGTCTGACCTTTTTAATTTTCTTCATTTTTCCACTCTGTGTCGTCCCGTTTGGCTCTGTCTGTCACTCTGTCCCTCTGTCCTTCTGTATCCCCCTGTCCTCCTGGGACTCTGCAGACGAGGTGTACTCTCAGAAACTGAAGGGAAAAGCCCTCAGCGAAGAGCTGGACCTCGCCCTCAATGACATGACTACCCTTTAGACGCTCTCCTCCCCACCCCACTTCTCCTCCTCTGCTCTCTTTCTCTCTTTCTCCATCTTCCCTCCTTTTCTCTCTCTCTGCCTCCCCACTGCCCATGAGTGCTTCTGTGGATCACACCACCACCTCAATGTTATATTTCATTCCAGTCAATTTTTTTGGGGAGGGGGGTGGATGTAGTGGTGCTGGATTGCAATTGGTTCCCTCGCACACGTCATAGTTGTTTTGATTTTTTTTGGTTTTATTTTGTTACATAGCAAAGAGTACAAAGCCAACTTCCCCAATCAAGGATTGCACAGCTAGCTACCTATGGGGTCCAGTAAATGGTCTTTGCAATAGAAGAGAAAGGGGGGTTGCTTAAACCATTTTAATAAAGCCCCTCCCCCTCCCTCATCTGAGTTTACACCACATTGAGTCTACCCACCATTATTAGACCCCACTTATCCTGCCTGTAACACCTTTCTGAGGTTTGGGCCCTGTGTAATGAACCTGTGTAAGGGGAGGGAGGGGGGGGTGTAGAGGGAAGTGCACCCATCACAGGATAGTCCAGCACCTTCAGGTCAGGTCCCATCAGTCCCCACAGAGCTGACACTGCTAGAGCCTCCCTCCTCCGTCCCGAATTGGGTCACCGTCTGGATCTGGATTCCTTTCTGTTATCCCCTACCTGCCTTTCTGTCCTTCTGTAATAAACATCTTTCTCTCGATGTTTCTCTTCTGTTTTCTTTTATAATTTACCTGGGCGTGTCTGTCTTGGGCTTCTGTTCTGAGAGCAGACAGGGTGGTGCAAGCTAAACTCTGGAGATTTAGGGGGGAAAATCTTCTGTGATCTGCGAGTTTTGGACACATTTAAGTTTACTTAAAATAGATTAAGGTAAATTTCGGGTCTGTCTGACGTTTGGTACATTTGTGTGGTCTGCAAGACCATTCTAAATCTACAAAGGCAAAAATCCAAACTAAAATTCTTGTAACTTTAGCCTGAGTTGTTAGCGGAGATAAGAAGGTTAGAGCACGGTGGTTCTGTTTCCAGTTCTAGAAGCCAGGAGCAAATGTGGTCAGACTAACTGGCCTAGAACAAATCCTGAGACCTGCACCTGTAATTGATTGCTGTGGTCTGAATGGAGACCCAAGAGACTAAAGGAAATATGAGTTTTGCTACAGTATTTCTGTACCGTGAGTACCTTTGTGGTTTCCAAAGCACCTTTTTTTCCTTTTTGTAAACCAATGCATACAGCCCAATGTGTACTGTCTTTGGTTTAACCGCAAAGCGAAAATATGCTATTATAGCTAACAATAACTAAAGTATCATTAGTGTGAAAATTAGAATGGTTGGTATGGACTTAAATACACTGATAGACCTCATTTTGTGATTGAAATTATACATGTATTCTAGCAAGACTTTGCCATCCCTTCCAAAACCAGTCCAATCAGGATTGTATAAAATTTGGTTGTAAAAATAAAATGGACTGAATTGATAAGTATAGAAATTAGTTGTGACTTATACTATTGTAGCTGACCCCTGGTGAACTCCCAAAGGAGCATGTTGGGTGGTCACGAGCAGGACACCTGCTTGTGACCATTCCATCAAGATTCCCTCTGTACCCTGTTTAATGCTTATTGGCCAGATTCAGTAGGTGGAGTTTCCTGCAACTATTCCAGGGGTGCTGATGGGAATTGAAGTCATGAGCAGAGTACTAAGCTGATGCCTATTCTATAGAACAGAGGTGGGCAACAAGGGCCACTGGTTTTCATGCCTTAACTTTCATTTCTGGCCTTAGCTACTTATCCCTAAATTTACACCATCTGACATGTTAGCCGGTTTCTTGATAAGCGTGTGAACGACAGCCATGAATCTGTGATCTAATCCAGTGTTTCTCAACCCCCAGTCCAGGGGGCTCACTGTGTATGCTGGTTTCTGTTCCAACATTAACGACAAGCCCTGTATTGTAATGAGCTGCTAATAGTTCTTAATTAGGCATTTTTAAAGTATTGACGGACGATTTACCCTCTTAAAGCCACATTATGCCAGAAATAGCTAAGTAGATCCTAAAATGGTAGAAATGGCACACATTTCCAACAACCTTAATTGTTCAAGAGAGAAAAACCAGCATGCACACTGGGTCCCTAGGACTGAGGTTGAGAACCACTGATCTAATCTTCGAGTGAACCAGTATTTGTGTAAACGGCCAATTAGCCAATTTAGCAAGGCTAATTGGTGGAAACAAAAGCCTGCACACACACTGGCCATCCCAGGCGGGAATTGCCCACCCCTTCTATAGAAGTTTGCCTCCCATTGGTGTGATGTTCCAGTGTCTTTGCCCAGCAAACACACCCATGCCCTTTCCCTGCTGAGCTTTCCAAGTTCCTCCCTAAAATGTGAAATGTGTTTGTAGTCTTACATGTATGTTTTCCTATGTGGACGCAGGGGGCAGAAAGGAAAAAAAATAAAAACCTGTGCTAGTGTTCTTTTTTTCCTCGTCTGTCTGTCTGATATCCTACTGTAGTCTTGTTTGTACTAACCCTGCCCCCCCTCTCTCTCTCTCTTTCTCTCCTCTCTGTGCGTCTTCTCTTGTTGGCTTTCACTGATCCCTGCCCGCTGCCGGTGCAGATCGTTTCCACAAGGAGGTGGAGAAAAGCCGCGTCCTCAGTAACGAGCTGAGGGTTGTGCTTAACGAGCTTAACAGCTGAGTGACTGACAGCAGTTGCTGCAACACCCCCCCCCCCCCCCCCACACCCCTTTCCTTTCTTCCAAACGCACGCATTGGACATGGTCCTTACTGTATGGCCACCTGAGAGGACTGAAGTCCCGCCCAAGTTCTGCCAACAGCCATTTTTATGTTTGCTTAGACTGGGGACACCTAGTGGTCATGTAAATTCATTTAACCTCTGAAATTGAGATTAAATAAGAAAAATTTTAAAAGAGAAATGAAAATTTGGGCTTCCCCCCACAAACCCCAAATGGTCTGTTTTTACATTTCATTTCGTCTGTATCAGTACTGGGTCGGATTCGTCCTTTCTAGGGTGGCTTCTACTGGCGACCACTGGACACTGACCAACTCTGAACCAATTTTTCACCTCTCAACACCCCTCCAACTTCCCAAATATGGTAAACACTCCAGATGATGCAATTCGAACTGTTCACTTCAATCTGGGCGAAGGTTTCAGACACATGTGGATCCCTCTGTTCCTTGTTGGTCATTCCAAACTGAGCCTTTAAAACAAAAATGAACAAAAATAAACATTTTCTCGCAGTAAAAATATTAACTTCCTGCCATTTTAACCATCACAGCGGTGCATTTCAGTCTGTTTTCTTTTTCTCTTGGAGTGTCTTTGCAAACAGAGCGGATCTCTCTAACCCCCGATCTGTCTTAAGCCAGTGCTGAACATGCGTGTCCTGGTTTAAAAGGTGCAAACACGTGAATGCCTGGGTGTTTGTACTGGAAACACTCATGTTCAGTGCGGTTATGATGGACAGGGGCGTTTGGATCAGACATAAACACAAATAGGCATTTAATCAGTTTCCCTTTAAGCAGGCTGTGTGCATCTAAATTGAATATTTCATCTGAAAGGTTGAAAAGTGTTAGTGGATGTCTCACACCATCTTTGTATTTGTGATTGTTTTCATTTTATGCACATGATTTTGCAGGTATATGTATTTAAAAAAGTTATGTAAAATGGTTAATGAGAAGTGTTCGTCGGTTCAGAGTTCTTCAGGAATAGGATTCCTTCATTCACAAGCTTGGATTCTCTTACCTGTAACACCACACACAGTTTCACGGGTTTAAAAAGTGAGCTGCATGAATCTACTGTTCAAAGATGGGAGGAATTCCACTCTTCAGAATGGGGAAAAATGGGAGTAGCAGGCTTATGTTTTGGACTGATATCGGGGGAAATCATTGTTGATTCTTCCGGTCCACATTATTGTCATAATGAGTGTTAATGCTAAACTCATTTATGAACCTGTCTGTGTATCTGAATAACTGCTTATTTTGCACATGCTGCCATTTTTAATTATTTGAATTTCAACAAAAGGAATTGGCCAGTGGGACGTAGTGGGACACTGGTACATCGGATGTTTCCTTTTGTTTTGTCAATGCAATTTCATGGACTTCAGTGTCTAAATGCATTTCAGTGTACTTGTGTTCAGGATTGAAAATACGTGGTCTTCCAGGTTTAGTTTGTTTATTCAGAATTCATTCAGACGTGTGAACTTTTAACTGGATTGGAATTGGAAATAACTCACTGAAGAACCACATATAAAAAAAATAATAAAAATAAAAATAATGGCACAATTTAATTCAGTATTATTTTGCCTGCTCTGAAGGAAGCTATGCAAGTGATTTCAAACACCTGCTTCCATATTTTATGGTGCCAAGACCTTGTACTGCTTTCAAAGTGAAAGGATGGCTGCAGTAACCTCACCCAAGTCATTGCATGTGTGCAGAAATGCTGCAGTGCGCTAAAAAAAGAAAAAGCAGTTTGCCTAATGCAAACTGCTTATGCTAATGATCTGTGCTACTCAAGATCTCTTCCAACATGTCTGAAGCGTATAGAAAGATCTAATTTATACTTGTATTACTACCTCTGAATAGCAGCCCACTTGAGGTACATTGTAATGTTTTAATATTATAAGATTATTACATTGTATAATATTGTAATATTGCACATTTGTGTAATGTAGAATATTTTTTGTCTGTTGTTAAAGTGTTCCACTTGTTTCATTCTGTATTATGGGTACATACTGAATACCCTGGTAAAAAGGATGCTTGATTTGTTTACCTCAGCTGTAATACATTTTGTTTCGGTTTTTTTATGATTCAGTTTTGCTGCACACTATTTAGTATGTGTGACATCACCCTCTTCCTTCTGTAAGCGTCCCTTTGTGCATGATGTAATCCAAGCCTTGCCTGACATTCAGCTGCACACAAAGACTGCACTCACCCAGCCGGCCCACTAGCTCATCCAGCCAGCCCATTGGCTCCCTCTGCAGCGGCTCGTTCGGTTACAGTACAGCGCCGGCCAACCCGGTAAAGGGCTCTCTTTCTGAGCGACCGTCAGCGTTTCAGGACGCTGGGGATGCCCCCCGGGAAATCGGGGACACATTAGCCAGCACCTGCGTGGACCCGCTTGGCTTCCAGACCCCGAAACCCCCGGCGCACTGCCACGTCTGGATTTGCCTGGGCCTCTCTGGCCCCCCTTTGAAGTCCCTTTTTTTAATCGAGGATTTGGTCTTTTAGTTAAAATTTAAATGTGGCAATTTAGAGATTACAAAACAGATCTTTGAACCCGAATCAGACTTCATTGGCCCCAGTATTTTTCTGCACGCCAGCTATTTGACTTGCTTAATCAGATTCACTCTGCAGAACCACACGCCTAATCAGATTCAGTCTGCAGAACCACACGCCTAATCAGATTCACTCTATGCAGGAAAAACACACTTGTGTCCGTTCCTGACTCACTTGACATTTGTTCTTCTGTAAGTTCTGTAGTCCTGAGGGGAGAGGCTGGATGGGGGTGTGCAGACTGTGTAGAGGCTCATCATTCTCTTGTTTTTTTTCCCCCCATCACCAGAGAAACTGGCCCAAGCGAAGGAGGAGAACCTTGGCATGCACCAGGTGCTGGATCAGACCCTCCTGGAGCTCAACAATTTATAAAGTGAGAAAGCGAGCTCTGTGTGTGAGAGAGGGGGGGAAATGAGCAAGAATACTGAATAAGATGAATAAAATAAAAATAAAATGTAAAAAAAAACACAAAAAGCTTTATAATGGGACCCTCTGCTCGCTGACACAAACGTCACATTCCCCTGTCCACGTGTAAAAGTGCTTTGATCAATGGTGCCCCTTGACAAAATGTCTACTATTTGAGTTGCAAAGATGGGTCCATCTTGGGGAAGTATATATTGCCAGTGGATTGGTGCAAGGGGACTTGCTCAGTCTTGAGGTCCAAGGCAAATCGACAAAAGTTTCACCAATGTGCTAACCACACAATGCAGACTTATTGCTAAGAACAGATGCGTGGTTTTCTTAAGTTTTTTTATTGGTAATTATGGGTTTGCAGTGTGTGGATACACTGTTGTTCAGTCTTAATTTCAGTGTCAGTTCCCTGTACCTGAATAAATTCCATTTTAGGGTAGAAAGTAATAAGGTAGTGTTTTGTTTACTGAATTGTTTTTTTTTTTTTTTTCAATCCTGTAACAAGCATTGATGTTAACCTCAGTCTTGACTTCAGATAAAAGTTCATTTCAGCAGTTAAGAACAATCATAGAATTTTTTTTTTTTTTGGTAAAGGCACGCTGCTTGTTGGCAGTTTTTGCCATCAGACAGTTGCATTTACATTAACCATAGGAAAAGGGAATCACTGTTTTAAACACTGTTTTTGTATACTTTCTTTAATGTAACAATGCCATAACACTGTTTTCTAATACAAGGTGCATTTTAGTTGAGTTGTTCAATGACTGTTAAAGCAACAAAGCTTGTTACAAAAAAGTAAAATATTTTTGTCTTCTACGCCCACTTTTTTCCAGACAAGTTTTAAAGTGAATGTATTTTTGGAATTGTTTAACTACAATAGCTTGATTTTGTGTTTCGGATGAAAATGAATAAATTGGAGGGGAAATTTGTCCTAAGTCTTAAAATGTTCTGGCCAGCGACATACATCTTGCCAAAATTTAGTAAAATATTTTTCAAATTTTCCTAGTTCTCTTAAAATGTAAACAAATATGGGGAATGTCTTGCAAGCATTGTTCTCTTTAGGAGTTTAAACCCAAGTTGTACGCATACTGAATTGGGGAAATCATAACAATATTGTGAAAGCATTGATCCTCCCCGTCATGTACCCACACTTGTATCCTATGCAATTACCTGTGTAAGCTCTTTGTAAAATTTAAAAGATTAAAGACCAGAAGTAAAACTCCCACATTTTGCCATTCACTGTTTCCCTTTTGTGTGGTCTGGTTGTGTGTGTGTGTGGCTTGACTGTGATGAGTGAAAGCCCTGTGTTTTCACAGTCTTGCTTTTTAACCCTTTGAAGGGTAGTTTTAAAAAAATGTTTTATGTTTTACCAGTAGTGATTGTTACATCAACATTAGAATGTTAACTGAAGAATATTCTAGTTACATATTTGATCACAAATTCAAACATGACCGGTACTGTTCTTCTCAGATTAATTGAAAAATGTGTACAGTGGGTATGTGTAGAGACAGATACCAACATTTGCAAATCCAAATGTTTTCAGATTAATAAAATTGGATTATAACTAATAAAATGTAACTCAATTAATAAAAGTTGGTTACGCCGATTACCAACTGAGGGATACCAGAGAATCTTCGACCGTGCTGGTAATGAGGGGCTAACATGCTGGATTACTTTGGTTTATATATAGTTCTGGAAGATTCATTTGGAACTCTTTCTTTCTTGGTCTTTGTTGACTAGGAAACACCCCCAAGGCTGCTGCAGGTAGGGATGATGTTGGTAAACTTGTGCTACTTTTATCTTCTTTTTTTAAACCCTTTTGAGTTGATTATCATTAACAATCACCTTGGCCATGCACAATGCCAGCCATTTCAAGAATGATTAAATGTTAATTATTCTATATGAGATAGTAGGGTAGTTACAATAGTGCTCACCAGCAACCATTTTGACCGTTTGGAGATGAAAAGAGTATTTACAGCTTCTTGGAAATGGAGACAAATTTGAAATTCCTCAGTCTCAACTTACAAGCACTGTGGTATTTGTGGTCAAATTAAAGAATGTTAAAGAATGTCACGGTGAACGTTACAAAGAGGCTGGCTGGGTGGTTTACATTCCACCTGAAATAACAGGTAACAGTTCATCAGCTTTTTGTGTCAGATTTTCTGAAGGATATGATTGTGTTCTATAAACCTGTACATGAGGGTGCTGCTTGTAGAATTGTGGAAATCAAGCCTTGAAGGAAAGCATCTGAACATTTTTCTTGTTTTTGTTGCAAACAAAGTTTCATTTGACAGTTTGATCAATTTCCAAAACACTATTTGAAACGAACATGTAGCACATGATCACCTGTGGTCATTAAGCCTAATTATAATGTAGAAAAATCGAATGGCAGCTTAAAGTCACAGTTGGAAATATTTGTGTAAAATTGCGCGGGGTGGTAGCGCCCAAAGCATAGGCTCTGCTTCTTGGGGCCGCTTTCTGTGAACACCCTAGCAGTGGTTTGATGGTCCTAGGCCCTATTGTCTGGGAGCTATTGAACTTTGAAAGCGTTAGCCGGCTGCATTTTTTTCCGATCGGCGGCTTAAATTCACGGTTGGAAATATTTGTGTAAAATCGCGCGGGGTTGTAGCGCCCAAAGCATAGGCTCTGCTTCTCAGGGCCGCTGTCTGTGAACACTCTAGCAGTGGTTTGATGGTCCTAGGCCCTATTGTCTGGGAGCTATTGAACTTTGAAAGCATTAGCCGGCTGCATTTTTTTTTTCCGAATGGCGGCTTAAAGTCACGGTTGGAAATATTCGTGTAAAATCACGCGGGGTGGTAGCGCCCGAAGCATAGGCTCTGCTTCTCGGGGCCGCTGTCTGTGAACACTCTAGCAGTGGTTTGATTGTCCTAGGCCCTATTGTCTGGGAGCTATTGAACCTTGAAAGTGTTAGCCGGCTGCATTTTTTTCCGATCGGCGGCTTAAAGTCACGGTTGGAAATATTTGTGTAAAATCGCGCGGGGTGGTAGCGCCCGAAGCATAGGCTCTGCTTCTCGGGGCCGCTGTCTGTGAACACTCTAGCAGTGGTTTGATGGTCCTAGGCCCTATTGTCTGGGAGCTATTGAACTTTGAAAGCATTAGCCGGCTGCATTTTTTTCCGAATGGCGGCTTAAAGTCACGGTTGGAAATATTCGTGTAAAATCGCGCGGGGTGGTAGCGCCCGAAGCATAGGCTCTGCTTCTCGGGGCCGCTGTCTGTGAACACTCTAGCAGTGGTTTGATTGTCCTAGGCCCTATTGTCTGGGAGCTATTGAACCTTGAATGCGTTAGCCGGCTGCATTTTTTTCCGATCGGCGGCTTAAAGTCACCGTTGGAAATATTCGTGTAAAATCGCGTGAGGTGGTTGCGCCCGAAGCATAGGCTCTGCTTCTCGGGGCCGCTGTCTGTGAACACTCTAGCAGTGGTTTGATCGTCCTAAGCCCTATTGTCTGGGAGCTATTGAACCTTGAAAGCTTAGCCGGCGCATTTTCATTCCGATCGCAGCTTAAAGTCACCGTTGAAATATTCATGTAAAATCGCGTAGGTGGTAGCGCCCGAAGCATAGGCTCTGCTTCTCGGGGCCGCTGTCTGTGAACACTCTAGCAGTGGTTTGATGTCCTAGGGCCCTATTGTCTGGGAGCTATTGAACCTTGAATGCGTTAGCCGGCTGCATTTTTTCCAATCCGCGGCTTAAAGTCACGGTTGAAATATTCATGTAAAATCGCGCGTGGATGTAGCGCCCGAAGCATAGGCTCTGCTTCTCGGGGCCGCTGTCTGTGAACACTCTAGCAGTGGTTTGATGGTCACAGGCCTATTGTCTGGGAGCTATTGAACCTTGAATGCGTTAGCCGGCTGCATTTTTTCCGATCGCTGCTTAAAGTCACGGTTGGAAATATTCGTGTAAAATTTGCGCGGGTGGTAGCGCCCGAAGCATAGTTCTGCTTCTTGGGCCGCTGTCTGTGAACACTCTAGCAGTGGTTGATGGTCCAGGCCCTATTGTCTGGGAGCTATTGAACCTGAAAGTGTTAGCCGGCTGCATTTTTTTCCGATCGCGGCTTAAAGTCACAGATGGAAATATTCGTGTAAAATCGTGCGGGGTGGTAGCGCCCGAAGCATAGGTTCTGCTTATCGGGGCCGCTGTCTGTGAACACTCTAGCAGTGGTTTGATGATCCTAGGCCCTATTGTCTGGGAGCTATTGAACATTGAAAGCGTTAGCCGGCCGCATTTTTTTCCGATCGGCAGCTTAAAGTCACCGTTGGAAATATTCGTGTAAAATCGCGTGAGGTGGTTGCGCCCGAAGCATAGGCTCTGCTTCTCGGGGCCGCTGTCTGTGAACACTCTAGCAGTGGTTTGATGGTCCTAGGCTCTATTGTCTGGGAGCTATTGAACCTTGAATGCGTTAGCCGGCTGCATTTTTTTCCGATCGCGCTAAAGTCACCGTTGGAAATATTCGTGTAAAATCGCGTGAGGTGCTTGCGCCCGAAGCATAGGCTCTGCTTCTCGGGGCCGCTGTCTGTGAACACTCTAGCAGTGGTTTGATGATCCTAGGCCCTATTGTCTGGGAGCTATTGAACCTTGAAACCGTTAGCCGGCCGCATTTTTTTCCGATCGGCGGCTTAAAGTCACCGTTGGAAATATTCGATTAAAATCGCGTGGGGTGGTTGCGCCCGAAGCATAGGCTCTGCTTTTCGGGGCCGCTGTCTGTGAACACTCTAGCAGTGGTTTGATCGTCCTAAGCCCTATTGTCTGGGAGCTATTGAACCTTGAAAGTGTTAGCCGGCTGCATTTTTTTCCGATCGGCGGCTTAAAGTCACAGATGGAAATATTCGTGTAAAATCGCGCGGGGTGGTAGCGCCCGAAGC